>NC_064810.1:150838575-150928832 GCF_023721935.1 Panthera uncia
ATTTCAAGCAATATATATGCATAAAAATATGTATATATATGCATATATATGCATATGTATATGTATATATGTACATGTATATTTATACGTATATATGTGTGTATATGCATATATATATTCTGACATTTCAAGCAATATATATGCATAAAAATATGTATATATATGCATATATATGCATATGTATATGTATATATGTACATGTATATATATACATATATATGTGTGTATATGCATATATATATTCTGACATTTCAAGCAATATATATGCATATAAATATGTATATATATGCATATATATGCATATGTATATGTATATATGTACATGTATACATATACGTATATATGTGTGTATATGCATATGTATATTCTGACATTTCAAGCAATATATATGCATATAAATATGTATATATATGCATATATATATGCATATGTATATGTATGTATGTACATGTATATATATACGTATATATGTGTGTATATACATATGTATATTCTGACATTTCAAGCAATATATATGCATATAAATATGTATATATAGGCATATATATGCATATGTATATGTATATATGTACATGTATATTTATATGTATATATGTGTGTATATGCATATATATATATATTCTGCCATTTCAAGGGACTGGAGCAGGAGGGGAAGCAGGGCCGTGTGCTCGTCTTGCCATTCCGATTCAATCTCCTCTGCTGTCATTTTCAATTCTCGGTTAATATCTGTCTTTAATGTCTGTAGAGGGGATTCCTACAGCCCTTGTTGCACCTGAAGCGTCAGACACAGAGGCGTTTTGGAATTTCACGAGTCACAGATTTGTGCTGATGCCACGGAAAGCGACGTGGTTGAAAATCACTCTTTTCCCAGGTGAGGGATTTAATTAAGCAGCAAGGATGGAAGTTGATGTAGAACAATCTTTCCAGCTCCAGCAGATTTTACTCAACCTAAGAACCTAGGGAACCACGAGTTGTTGATGGTCTGGGAGAAAGTGTTAAGGAGGGGATAATGCTGGAGACTGGGGGGGAGGCATTGCAGTTGATAGTTTTGATGCAGCTTTACAGCCTGGAGACGGACACGCTCTTTCCCATGCCCAGAGGTGGGCAGTCCCTGAGCGAAGGACCCGTGTTAACGAACCCACATACTAGGATGAGGCACTCGCTGGAATCCAAGCCGTAATTTCATGAGCAATACCAGACACATTCTTGAGAGTGATGTGGATTCTGTCTCATCCTATAAAAGCACCGTCAGGATCAGAAAACTGCCTGGTGAGGGAGAAGGGGCACACTCAACTCTTCATTCCTTTTTTGTTGTCCTTGTTGTTTACCCACCCATTCCACGAATATTCCAGAAGGCCGACTCTGAAAGAGCCGTTTTACTAGGCACAGGGCGCGGAGGAAACCGGGGGACCCCGGCTGCTGGCCTTACCTAAGCTGCCCCTCCAGCTTGGGTCTGCTGTCCCCCTGAATCCCAGCTGCAAGCCCGGTGGCCCTGGGGCCAGCCCTCTGCTGTTAATTGTGACTTCTCTGCTCAGCCTGTTCTCGATTCACTTCTCTCCTCCTTCCCCCACCATGGTGGCGGTGCGTGATGTCTGGCCACCAGGGAGCTCAGTCCAAACATTCTTCCCACTCGCTGCACGTAGAGAGGGCGCTTCCAGGGTTCCTGGAGGAATGGAGGCCTGGCGCCCCAAGTCCCCCTCTCCCCCGCTTGCTCTCGGGATGGACACTGCCCGTGCGCGACCCTCCGGCGGGCTTCATGCTGCCGTGGCCGAGCAGGCCCAGAGATTTTCTACTTTAACTCTCTTTATTTCCAAATTCTTGAGGATGAACTTGTCAGGCCCCCAAATATTTAAAACAAAACAAAACAAAACAAAACAAAAAACTCCCTTTGTTTAATTCAATCAGAGCTTCCTGAATTCAGGTCAGCGTTGCGCTGCACCGTAATCGGGAATTACACACGTGCAAAATACAATGCGATTCATAAACAACAAAGGCATCAGCTTCCTCTTTGGTGCAGACTGATCAGAGCACCGCAACTGGTCTTTTCTTTTTGTCTGCTCAGTAAAATTGGGCTTGGACCCAGAGGAAGGCCTTTGGGTTGGTTTTGGAAAGTCTTTTTAAGTGTCTTTTTTTTTTTTTTTTTTTTTTTGAGGTGGGGAGAGGCAGAGGGAGAGAGAGAGAATCCTTCGTTTTCTTTTTAAGTTCACCTGTTTATTTTGAGAGAGAGCATGAGCAGGGGAGGGGCAGAGAGAGAGGGGGAGACAGAGAATCCCAAGCAGGCTCCACGCTGTCAGCTCAGAGCCTGATACGGGGTTTGATCGCAAGAACGTGGAGATCGTGACCTGAGCCGAAATTCA
Source organism: Panthera uncia (assembly GCF_023721935.1). Lineage (NCBI taxonomy): Eukaryota > Metazoa > Chordata > Mammalia > Carnivora > Felidae > Panthera > Panthera uncia. The sequence goes on from NC_064810.1 coordinate 150,840,933, forward strand.
GGGTCGGATGCTTAACTGACTGAGTCACCCAGGTGCCCCTGGAAAGTCTTGACATGATGAAGGAACCGTGGGCTACCAACAAGAGTAGGAACAGAGTCATAGCAGCTAACTGTAGAACTCTGACTCAGCGGAGAGGGGACAGCGTTGACCTGCGAGTGTGTGCGTCTGCGTCTGTGCACGGGAACTGCATGGGTGCCGTCTGTTCATTTTCAGCCACGCTCTGCCTCCCTCATTTCCCAGTTTTGCACTCGGACACAGGAAGCCTTCTCTTCCACGACCAGGTAACTGGTTTCAGGACTTAGAGGGCCCAGTGTCACAGGGTGTGGACGAGGTCAGCTGAGCTCAGTCAGCTTCAGGGACATCTTCTGCAAGGTGGTAGGGACACGGCTTGGTCTTCTAGGGGTGGGCTTCTGGAGGGTGGAGGGGGAGTTGTCCTGAGGCGCCCCCTGCCACGTCTCTCCATTTCCCGAGTGGAGCTCAGATTCCCAGCGGTGCAGACACAGACACCCTCCTGATGAGGACACCGCATTTGGGAAGCCACTTCTCCACGGTCTCAGACAACCTGAGATCTCAGACTGGCCCTCCACTAGGGCCCTCTTTGTTTTCACAGTGTTTTGGATATACCGCATATTTTGGAATGCAAAGGACATTGGTCTTCCTTTACCCCTCTAGCTCTGCCAACTGAGCCAAAGGAAATTATAGGACATCCCAGTAGTTTTTGAATGCCTGTGACACGGTAGGTTTGGGGCGTGTGTTGAATGGACAAAATGAAAAGATTTTGCTAAGCACTGGTTTCCTCATCTTAATATTTTATCTCTTAAAATACTAGTACGTACCTCATCAATATTTTTGAGGATTAGGTGAGGTAATCCTTGTACAGCACGTTTAGCCAAGCCCACAACAGATGGTAGCTGGTATTGTTGTTAAGGCATAGTTATTGCCTTCAAGATGCTGATACTCTTTTTTCTTTTTTAATAGTAAAGAAATTTTAGGGGAGCCTGGGTGGCTCGGTTGGTTAAGTGTCTGACTCTTGATTTTGACTCAGGTCATGATCTTACGGTTTGCGGGTTTGAGCCCTGCACTGGGCTCCGTGGGGACAGCGCAGAGCCTGCTTGGGATTCTCTCTCCCTCTCTCTCTCTGCCTCTCTCCCATTTGCTCTCTCTACCCCTCTCTCGAAATAAATGAATAAACTTAAAAAAGAGCTAAGAGATTTTACTCTAGGAAGATGCTGGTACTCTTAAGGGGGAAAGAAAGACATAAGGTGGTAATTTACAACAAAGTGTCGTCACCGGACAAGAAGAAATACGCTGGGGCAGGGGAGGGGGACAGACAAGTGTGGAAATGACCCCAAGCAAAAACCCCAATACAGAGGTTTCATTGAGACTCAGCTACCTCAATTATATTTATATAACTACCCACTATACGTCACCAATACAGAATGAACTATATTTACTTCGCAAAGCTGCTGTGCGGATTCATCGCTAAGGCATATGTGCTGGTCTTTAGCGCTGACCGACACACGATAAGGGCTTACACATTCTAATTTCTTCCTAAAAGTGTAACTTTTTCACTTGGAAATTAGAAGATCTAATGATTATTACCTCTTAAATGAGTGCTCCCTTAGGTTCTTGGCAGGGACCGTTGGTTCATGAAATCATCTTTGGCCTCTTAAGTGGCTTCAGTATGATTCAGAACTTTGAAAAAGCTTTTCTCTCTCTTTACATCTCTCCATCCCTCTTGCCCTCCGCCCTGAGTAGTGACCAGAAATGTGGCCAGGGCTGGGGGCTAGAGCTCGTATCGCGGTGCCCAGGGGCCGATGGCAATGGAGGTGTGGGAATAGTGCGGGAGGACAGTCAACTAGTCTGGCGAGGGACAGCGGGTTCAGTGAATGAAGCAGGCGTGGCCAGCTCAATCTGCACACAAGTAAGAAGGTTCACAGAGACTTCACCAGCTACAGGCGGGATCTGAATCCACTACTAACGCCACTAAATCAAGCTGCCTCTCCCACCCACCCACGCCTTGTGGAAATTCACCAGAAGTGCCCATTTTACTCGGCAAGTATTTTGAGATATCTTTAGCCTTTCTTTCCCTTTTCCATTCATCAGGGAGAAAAAAAAAATCAACCGATGAACCAAAAAAACCCAACCAACCGAACAAAAACAAACAACTGAGCACAAACCCAATCAATCTCACAGCCATCGGAGTCACTCAGCCAAAAGAGATGTCCTGGAAAAACTAGGTCAGGGCAACATAAGAAGGATCCAGACTGCTCCGTTAACTTCAGATCTACGGCCTAATTTGTCGCCAGACCCGCTTCTCGATTTCCATCATCCTGCTCCAGAGCTTACAGGCTGTGCCCACGGAGCAGGTGACCAGAAACTCCCGAATCCTGCAGTTTGATTTGGTCTTAATCGTGGCATCCGTGAGACTGCCTGCGCTTCCCCCCGGTGCCGAGACCAGCTCAGAGAAAAGACATTCGGCGCAAGGGCCATTTGGATGGGATTTGGTAAATGTTCCTGAACTGTCACGGATCACGCTCTCCGGAACCTAATTGAAAGAGGCATCTGAGTGAGAGGGAGGCCGCAAAGCACATTAGTGGCATTCAAGAGGGTCTGGGTTTCCTGACACAGTGCGGCATCGGAACATAATATGCATCAGAGACTTTCCTCAAATAGCCTTAATTGCATTTTGATGTCCTGGTGACCGTGAAGATTATTTTTAAATCAAATTGGTGCATTAGAATTACATTTAGTTTTAATTAAGTTGATGCATTTGCCAAGCAGTAATGTGCTTAGAGAATGGAATCGAGACACCGAGGGAGTCTTATTCTCTCTTACTCTGTCTCCAGGGCTCTCCTTTTCTTATTTTATGGAGGAGTTATAAAGCCTTACAGAGTGAAGGACATAGCCACACAAGTTGTAGGCCAAGAACCCGAATGCAGTCCCGAGTCCTGAACACGACCGAGGATCAGGGAACTTGCCTCGTGGCCTTGGGTATGCCACTGGCTCACCGCGTATCTTTGGATGTCACAGCCGTTCTCAAGTCGCACAGATTAACTCGGAATCCAGGGGAACACTTAACCATTCAGATTTCCGAGTGGGATCTGACCCCCTAGGCCTGGGGGGAGCCTAGGAATCTCTATTTTGATAATATTCTCCAGGAGGTTCTTAGGGCTTGTCACAAGTGGTTTGGCAATCCTAACCATAGTTTCCTCCCCTGTAGAATACTAATCGCTGGGGTAACCTCACAGATTTGCGAAAAGAACCAAGGGGATGTCGGGGAAAATTGGGAAAATTGGGAAGATTTTGAAATAGGCAGAAATAGTAGTGATCTGGGTGTTTAGTGCCCCTTTCCCCCAGCCAACTCCTTGTCATGTGAGCTGTTTTACCTTTGCAGGAAAACTGATGGTACTGTAAATGACTCTTGTCCCTAGAAATGCATGTGAATTTTGTCTGGTGGAAAACACCCAGTAGTTACCTGTAAGTATTGACCAGTTCAGCATGCATTTGTAAATTCACGTCAGCACTCCCAATTGCGTGTTTGTGGGATGTTTGAGCTCTCCTTTGTACCGCCTGGGACATTATACTGGTTCCCTTGTGAATTAAAGAGTCAAATAAAATTTTTGATATGTGTTCATTTTATATTTCTATAGAGTCATAATTTTACTTTAAATTAAAATTTTTTTAAATATTTATTTTTGAGAGAAAGAGCAAAAGCAGGGGAGGGGCGGAAAGAGAGGGAGATATAGAATCGGAAGCAGGCTCTGAGCTGTCAGTTCAGAGCCCGACGTGGGGCTCAAACTCACGAACCCCATGAGACCATGACCTAAACTGAAGCTGGATGCCCAACCAACTGAGCCACCCGGGCACTCTACCTTAATTTAAAAAAAAAGTTTATTTACTTATTTTGAGAGACAGACAGAGAGAGAGAGAGAGAGAGAGAGAGAGAGAATTCCAAGAAGCCTCTGCATTGTCAGTGTGGAGCCCCATGTGGGACTCCAACCTATGAATGAACCGTAAGATCATGATCTGAGCTGAAACCAAGAGCTGGACGCTTAACCAACTGAGCCACCCAGGTGCCCCAATTTTATCTTAATTAAAAAAAAAATGGTCAGTGAACGGGAGTGATTTTTCATAACGCACTCTATAGATCACAAGCTTCCTGGTCCTAAAAGCAAGACGTAACAATCCTAAGAAACTCATAAGAAGTGGTAAGAATGGCCCACACTGGCTAAATTAATACATCGTCTCAATCTGCTGATGAGAACAAATTGTCAACCTCATCACAGAGGGAACCCACACGGTCAATGCAGGATGGAGAGTTTGGGGTAGGAACAAGGCCGGTGGGCTGAGAGTCGGCCTCCCTGGGTTTCAGCTTGAGTCTCTGCTTTCTTCCGGTCAGTCTTTGGCCCTGGCTCTCCCAACTTACCCCCCAAAAGGTAAGGAACTGATGAGGGAGCGTGAGGCAGGCTAAAGGGCAAAACTCAGGCTGGCACGCCCCTCCCCCTCCAGGTGGAATATGGGTGATCTTTCTCAGACACTCCTGGCTGAAGGTATATAATGAGTTACCTATCACGACCCCAGTGCAGCTCTCCCTGCCCACGGGTCCTGTCCCCGTACTTTAATAAAATCACCATTTTGCACCAAAGATGTCTTCAAGAATTCTTTCTTGGCTGTCGGCTCTGAACCCCACAAACCCCCACGACCCCAAAACTTCATCAGAACCATAAACTGTCTCATTGGAATATGAACTATAACAGCTACGTGTCCACTCACTAAGCCCTACTGAAGTTGAAGATAGTCTTTCCATAATGAGGACTGGAATAGTAGTTATGAAAATAGGCTTAACGCCCTAAAAGAATGTGTACCACCTCTTTGTGATGGGGTTGGCAATTGCCCCCTATCCGGTACCTTTAAAGTGATTCTCATGTTCTGTCACAAGCCATCCTTCCTTACCCCTTCCTGACTGGAAAGAATGAATGCTTGCTAACCAAGCTGCACAGGCACCCAGGGCCCCTGTTGCTGGAAGCCTTGTGTTGCTTGTAATGCCACCTGTTTGCTAAGCCTTCCCGAGGCCTCCCCAGGCTGCTTTAACGTCTCCTTGAAGTGCTGTGGATCTGGCAGCATCCCCGCCCACAAGAGCTCACAATGGAGTGTGCTTTCTTGCCCACTTTTCTGCTACGCCCAGCCCATGACCACCTGAGCTCTTTGAGGGCAGGGTCTGTGAATTGTTCACCCAGCAGCGAGTCGATGCTCATCCACTACGTGGGGAGCAGTAAAGAGATGACACAAATTCTGAGAATGGTCACACAAGGGTTAAAATCAGTTTGAACTCGATTTCGAGGGAAGCTTTGGAAAAATCAGAGAGAGATGAATTCAGGCCATCCCATCTCCAGACGTTCTCATGAATATTAGCTAATGAGACCAATGGTTGCCTGGTTTCATTCAGACGTAACCACGGAAAAATCTGAGACTCGCTGTTTCCGAGAAAGAGGCTGGCGATTCAAGAATCTAAATCCTTATTTGGGATTACAAAAGAATACATTTTTCTTTGATCCTCCCCCCCCCTCCCCCAGATTTAGGTGTTCAGATACACGCTGAAGTGGAAATTAATTTGTATCTTTCTCAGAACTTAACAATATTGGAAAAGCAGCTCCCTCTTTCCCTCTCTTGGCTTCTAAGCTGTCTTTCTTTTTTTTTTTTTTTTCCTCTTTTTTGGCCCTTTATGAAACATGGCCATTATCATATAAATTTGTTTGGGGAGAACTAATAAAAATGAAAATGACTTCGATGTGGGAAGCCAAAATGGGTCCTTTGGAATAGGCATTATATGGTCACTACGATATGCATCTGAACCCTTCTGTCTTTTATTTACTCCCCATCCTTTATTTCAGGGCCCCTAAGATATTTTAGGGGCTTGTGTTTACTCGGAGTTATTTACATCTGCTGCTTATTTACATGATACATCAGCACGCCAAAGCCATAAAAATTATCCTTATTGAGTTTTAAAAGGCGCGTTGGTGTGAATAATGAGCAATGGCTCTAACACCATTTTGCAGACTTCTGAATCCCAAATCAGCCTGGGTAACGAATAGGACTGGTTATGTGGTAAATGTGACAGGCACGCTTTACTTTCATCAACAAGCTAGGCGTGTGCTATCTTGCTTACAAAGTGTGTGTGTGTGTGTGTGTGTGTGTGTGTGAATGAATGTGTATTCGAGTGTGCATGGGTGTATGAATGTGTGTGTATCTTATCTTATCATCTTATCTCATCTCATCTCATCTCATCTCATCTTGAGAAAGAGAGAGCACCAGCAGGGGAGAGGGGCAGCAGGAGACAAAGAGAATGGAGCCCGATGCAGGGTTCAATCCCACGATCCTAGAATCATGACCTGAGCCGAAATCAAGAATCAACTGACTAAGCCACTCAGGCGCCCCTCAAGTAGCACTTTAAAAATCTTTGCTTATGTACTCAGCTGTTCGTGCATACAGCCTAATTTTCAAAGCTCTTAAAAATTTTGAAAATAAAGGTCATTGGTGGAAGTTGTTTAAGACTAATTACAGAAGCTTATCTACTGTACAAGCTCACTGCACTCAGACAGAGGGATGGGGGTATTCTTTAAGGTTATCAGGCCTCAAATTGTCAGTGACAGTTAGGGGATCCAGAGCACGACGGCCCCACATCTTTCATGTCAGTGGTAAAACATCATGCCTACAAACCAGGAACTGCAAAATCTACTCGTAAGATGAAGGAAAGGGTATCACAGCCTCCTTATTGCTGGACAAATTGGATCAAGTCCCTTTGGGTGTGCTCAAAGGCCAGAGAGAGCCTTTGAATGTGTTTTTTGCAACTATATATCCTTAGGGTAGGGTTAATGAGGTTCAGGAGACTTGGACACCAAACACATTGTGAAAAGATGCAAATTAAGAGAAGTTTATCTAAAATATACTGGGTACCCTACTTCGTACCGGGAATGAAATCCCACCTTTTATTTATATTATCTAGTTGCATACTCAGTCTCCCTTGGAAGAAGAAAATGGAGACCCCGAGAGATTGAGTAGCTGGCTCAAGCAGATGCAGCTAGGAAGGGTCAGAGCTGGAAGGCGGACCCAGGTCTATGTGACTCCCAGTCATTGCTCTTTTCTGCCCTGCGCTCTGCACCTGATGGACAGGTAGAGTGTCATCGAGAGAACTCCAGCCATTTGGGGAGAAAATGGTGGACGCACTTACGAGGGAAGCTGATGTTGCACTGAAACGGTAGCAAAGCAGACTGTGCGAAGCCTCTGCCTTCAGACAGCATTTGGAGACCCATGACGGCACCATGGCATTTCTAAGAGGAGTACTCACTGCCCTAAGAATAGGGGGGTGGCATCCTAGCTTCTCCTTTCTGAGGCTTAGTCCCCCATTCAACTGTGAATGTCCAGTAAGGGTTCGGCAGGGCTCCTTCCAAACCATCTTAAACCTTTGAGCTCCTTTCCTACAATTTCTTCTTGGCAAATAATATTCATCATGGGTTCGAGACCCATCTCCTCCAGGAAACAGGCCCTGACTAAGCCCTCTGAGCTTAGCTTGCTTCCTCTTCTATAAGTTTCATTATATCATCATGTACTTGATATGCCCACGAACTGTGCGTGCCAGGCACAGCATTAGTTCATCCATTCATTCATGACATATTTATTAAACATCTCCTATGTTTCAGGAACCAGGCTACAGGGATGGGTAGGTTAGCAACTGCAGATATTTGTTCTCATGGAATTTATAAGGGAGATAGAGGTTCACCACATAATCCCAGAAATATATAAATACAAGCTGAGGTAAGGGCTTTAAAGGAAAGATACATGGGGTCATGAAAGCAGGTAGCAGCGGAATCTCACCCAGACTGGGGGTATCAGGAAAGGGCGTACCGAGGAAGCGAAATCCCAGCTAAGATCTACGAGGGCATGCACGCCTGTGGGTGCCTGTGATGGTGATGGAGGGTGGACAGGAGGAGTGGCGGGGGGACCAGCCTGCAGGAAGGAAAATCCCTCGGCAGGTAGTAGTGTGGTCCTTCTGGGGAAGAAAAGAAGCCAGTGTGGAGGGAGCAGAGAGGTGAGGGAACCGTGGTACAAGATGAAACGGAGAGGTCCCCAGGGATGAGACTGTGCTGGTCCTGGAGGTCCTTGTAAACACTGTGGTCTTCACCCAAGGGAAATGGGAGGGTACTGGAGACTTTAAAAAAAATTGTTTTTAATGTTTTATTTACTTATTGAGAGAGACAGAGACAGAATGTGAGTGGGTTAGGGGCAGTGAGAGAGGGAGACACAGAATCCGAAGCGGGTTCCAGGCTCCAAGCGATCAGCACAGAGCCCGACGTGGGGCTCGAACCCATGAGCTGTGAGATTATGACCTGAGCTGAGGTCGGATGCTCTACCGACTGAGCCACCCAGGTACCCCGGGCACTGGAGACCTTTAAGCAAAGATGTGTGTGTTGTGAGCAGACCGAAGGCAGGCATAATGATGATCTCCTTTTACGTGTGAAGAAGCGGGGGCTTGTGTAACTTTTCTGGGTTTCATGGGGGTCCTACGGCTAGTGAGTGACTTGGCTGGGAGCTAAACCCTTATCAAGCGATGCCCACACTTTTTTTTTTTTCTCTTAAGCATTTGGCAAATCTCTGTTGATATATATTCATTCTGTCTTCCTCTGTCTCTCATTTCTTAAGACTGGACTGGAAGTCCTACTTCTGGAGTAGGACTAGAACCGATCGGAGTTAACACTATCAAGATCCTACTCTGTACCAAATACTGTTATTTTATTTAATCAAAGGGATTCCATAAGGGAGAGCCTTACTATATTTTCAAGATGACAAAACAGAGGTTCGGAAAGGTAGGTGATGTCGTATTGTTAGAAAGGAGAGGGGTCAGGGTAGGAGTCCATTCTATCTGAGTCCCAAGTTGAGATGACCCCCAGCACAATGTACTGTCACCTTAGTGACTTCTCCACCCAAAGTGGATGGGCAGGGAGGGATGGGGAGCAAGGCTAGAAACATAGAGAACAGGCAGGGCCTGGAGCCCCAGTCTGGGGAGGGATGGACATAGGATGGCTGCAGTAGATTCAGGCAAAGAGAACCAGTCGGACTTGAACATTAAATACATCTTGGACGCAAGGTGAAGGGAAGCCTCTGGTGGCTGGCTTGGAGCCTAGGGAGACAGACGATGACATTATTCACCCCAAGGAGCAGGCTTGTGGGAGCGGGGGTGGTGCTGTTGTGTGCCTAGGGCGGGCCAGTAGGGATGTGAATCTGGAGGTTGGTAGAAAGGTCTGGATGGCTAGCTGTTGGCAGAAGAGCTTTCCCTGTTACTGAGGAGAAACAACATTGCTGAAGCAATGGGGTAGCCGCTCTGATCCACGGCTTGTTGGCTTTGCCAGTTGGGTCTTCTTCGACCTCAAGCGTACACTCCAAACCTTCCCTGTGTCTTCCTCTCATTTGTCCTCTGTCCTGAGGACACCTGCGTTCTCCCCCTGGATGAGAACTCAGGCGGATAAGAATGATATTTTGTTCAAAGGATTTTTTCCCCTACTTTACGGTTTACGGAGAAAAGGATAATTCACAAAGCCCCCGTTCATTCAAGGAATCATACCAAATCCCCAAGGCATTGCTTTACACATTCTGAATCCAGTGCCTGGCTTTTAAAATGGGAATACACAATCTTTTGGCCAAAAAAAAAAAAAAAAAAAAAGAAAAAAAAAGAAAAGAAAAGAAAAAAAAGAAAGAAAAGAAAAGAAAAAAAAAGAAAAAGAAATAAGAAACTATGATTTATCACTCCAATCTTGCAGTCTATGTAATGCAGGCATTTCACTCCTGGGAATGAAGAGTCCTGTTTGCCTCAAAGCAGACTGTAAATGTTTGATTCGTGACCAGACGACTTGACTTTTAATGACCTGCCACTGCCTAAAATAAGCACGAAAATTTATGACCGTCACCAGGCAGCTAGGCGCCATTTCTCAGTACCCTAATAACATCCTATATTTCTCTGAAATTGTTTTTTTTTTTTTTTTCATCTGATGGCTTCAGAATAAAAAGGTGGGACTGACGCAATCCAAATGACAAGCTCAAGGACATGGTACGCTGTATTTATTGCAAAGTGAATATATATCACCCTTCATCGGCAGGTAGTTGACTGTGGACGGTCAGCTGAAGGCAAGACCCCCCTCCAGGGATGACACACCTCCCGCCCCCCCCCAGCAGGCGCTAACCTCTAGGGCTTGTTATACCTCTGCTAGAATGGGGCCTCCTTTGGCAAATGTCACCACCTCCTCCCGCACTGACGCCTGACGGTTCGGGTGCGTTTACAGCTCCAGCCAGCGAGTTCAGCATGGCGATTCTCAACGAGCGATGGAGAAAACTCCGGTGACAAGAGCCAGATTGTCTGAACAAATCTAAGGTGCCAGGATTCGGGCCCCGAGCTCTGCTCTGGAAGGCCCCAAGAATCACTCGGGAGAAGATGGCAAATGAATGCTGACACCATGCTGACCCTGGGTGTGACCCACACTCCGGCAGGATATACACGTCAGCTGTGGAGTCTCGCTGGACGAGGGGGCAGCCGAGCTGCTGAGCTTGACCTCACGGCACGTAGAACCTGGGAAAGCGGGGCCAACCGGAGCCTCGTTGGCAGCCCCTTTTATGGGGCTCTGGGTAAAGTGAAAGAGGAGAGGCCGATTTCACTGAAGTGGGAGACCACACTCAGGCAAGTGTGGGGGGCACCGTACGCGGGCAATGGCCCAACCCGAGGAGGAGAAGCCCAAAGAGCTCCAGGGTGGAAAGACAACAGCTTCCGGAAGCCACGCGAGGGGAGTGAACGGGAACCTGTAATTTGGCCTGCATGCTATTCGGGTAAGTGGGGTCCCCCTCCCAATGGAGGCTGGCTCTCTAATGTGCTGACATAGTTTTCAGCGTCCTGGAGCTCTCTGCTCTCTTTGGAAGAGGAAACAACCCATCTCCCAGGGGGCATCTGACTAGACAAGCGGCCCCTTCTCTCCTGCTCTGGGATTAAAAAGCACCGAACCCTTAAGTTCTGGGGTCGTGAAGGCAGGAGAGGAGTGAGGCGTCTTCGTTGAGACGAGCCGGTAAACAGCACGTTACGAAACCTGTAATAGCCACCAGATACCGAGTGTTTCCAATGCCGAGGCACTGTGCTCTATGCTCTCTGAAGCTTATTCATTTTATCCTCAAAAATAACTCAGGGTGCAGGGGTCGTTGTTATTCTTTTATAAATAAGGAGATCAGAGTAATGAGATGTTTGTAAAATTGCTCAAGGTCACACGACAAGTAGGATGTGAACGTGGCACTGACTCCAGCTGAACTACCCTACCCCTGAGACAGGAACAACACAAACCGGTCAGGAGAAAGTTTCAGATTTCACGAGGGGCCCCAATCCCACCTTCTCCTCCCGGTGGCCATGAACTGGGAGGGACCATGAAACAAAAGCCCAGCTCAGGGAGGGCAGCGGTGGGGAGTTGCCGTTCTCCCGCAGGTTCCACTCGTGGCTGGAGTCGGATCCTTCCATCTAGGTTCATTTGGGCGGTACATATATGTCTTTTTATTCCCTACTAGACCCCCCAGGATGCCGAGCGCATCTGACGCTCAAGCTTCACGAAAACACCCGTTGGCAGTTCTGTGGATGATACGCTGAACCACGCTTCTTCAAGTGTGGTTCCAGATCAGTCGCATCAGAACCACCTGCCCACCAGCTAGAAATGCAAATTCTCAGGCCCTCCCCTCGTGCCCCCCCCAGACCTGCAGAATCAGAAACCGCAGGGAGAGGGCCCAGCAATCCGTCTGCTAACAGGCACAGCGGGTCACTGGATGCACAATGACATGTGAGAATCACTGCTTCATTCTTTTTTTTCACGTGAAAAACATGGACTTTAAATGTTCTTTTTAGTTTTTCTTTAAAAAAAAAGGTTTTTATTACCTCATTTCCAAATCTTCATTCTCCTGTGGTACAAATTTGTACAAGGCAACATAGGTGTTCATCTGTAATGGTTCTTTGGAAAGAGATCCCTGAGAGAGAAAATTCAAAAAAAAAAAAAAAAATGAGAGAAGGAAGGAGGAAGAAACTGGGAGAAGAAAGAAACTAGAAAATGAGTAAGTGAATGCAAAGTAATTCCAGCATACGGATTGTAAATGTTAAAATATCTAACCATTATTAAAGGCCTTGTTTCCACCAGAGGTCTGTTGTACATTTCTTAGCTAGGTTTGCTTTCATTTGTCAGAAATAGCTACAAATTTCTTCAAATGAATTCTTCCTTTGCTATAGTTGGTCACGAGACGTGCCAGGTTTGGCCCCAAGAAGGGGAATATTGGCTTTATAGAAACAGGGACATAGGAAGAGTAGTCAACAACTTTCGCTTCCTCAAATGGATGTACCAATTAGCCTAAAATTTGGTATCTAGCCTATCAAAGGGGCTAAGGTATATTCATCTGGCAGTTAGTTCATGCACGTTGTGGAAAAAACATGGTTTTTGGCATCAGCTTGATTTAGTTGCTATCATAGAATCAGCATCTCCTATGACCTTGTAATAATGATAATAAAACTACCCTTCTGATAGTTTACTCTGTGTGCCAGGCATTATGTTACATGCATTAGCATACTTGAACCTCCCAACAGCCCCCAATTGTTGCCCCCAACTTAGAGATTATACAAGAGTCTTACAAGCGGTATATAAATATTACCCGTTATTATTATCCAAATGAACATCAATGCTACATATACTTCATAATATATACAATATATGCAATAAATGTAAATTATATAATATGTAAAATATAATTGTGTAATATTAATCTTGTATAACAATACACAGCATATATAATATATACACATATCATTATTTAACATATTATATATGTGCATATTAGATTATATATGTGATATACTATTGTATAATCTGTTTAAACACACAATATGATAAACATATACAATATATATCAGACATAAACAGAAGTTGTACACAACTGATTCACTCTGCATCCAAAGCTCAAGAGTACCTTATGCTATATATATTTCTGTCCTAGTCTATCCTTTTCTAATTATATAATAGTTACATATATTATATATAAATGAAATAAAATAGAATATGTACTTCTATACTATAAAATATGGTCATAATAGATTCTGTAATTGTGTACCTTACACACTTTATAGTGTGTGTCAATTTGTATGTAACATGTACAATAGAAACAAAAAGTATCCAACACAGTACTTATCCTTTCTACTTCTGATGCACTGTGATAGTTCTGTTTAGCGCTCTCTAGTTGTCACGCTATCTGTGCCATGGCGCATTAGGCTACGTTATTGTCTCCCATTCCACACTGTATCCTGTTCTAGACCTACTAACTTGATCTCGTCACCTACTTAGGTGGCGATCTGCAGTGTGATCTAAGGACCCTGCCTGGTCTGTTTTCTCGGACAATCCCAGAAGGAGGAAGGCAGGCTAACAGCCCAACCGATGAGAGACAGTCTCGGCTCAGCCAACGACGGGCTACTATGCTTAGAGCTCCCAGGTCCCTCCGGTGGACTTCTCCTCTATAAGAGCCTCCCAACTTCCCTCTCTGGTCCCTAGGAGAGCAGTTCTCTGCTTTGTTGGGTGGGATTGCCCGTGGTTTTGTCCTAGCTAGCTTGTCCCGCAATGGAATTTCCTGCTGTTTCTGAAGAAACCCATATACGTTGTTTTTGGTAGAATGATTGTTTAAGATTAACGCAGCCATAAATACCTGGTGGTGTAAGTTCTTTGCTTGGTCTCTGAAGTCGTCAGTGCCATTTTCTGGATAAGTAAACACTGTAGGAGACAAGAAGAAGCAGGTGCTTCATGAATGGTTCGGAAACATGCTTGGAAGATGTGGCTTATGTATTCCCTGTTCCACAGCTTCTACTTTACTCCTCACTGCCTTGTCCTCATCGTCAGCGACCCTGCCTTCCTGTCACCTCCCGCATGATGCTTCCCCGGCCTTCCCAGGTGGCCTTCTGCACCCCCTTCTCTGCATGCCCACACCCCGGCACATGCCAGCTAGCACGCTCCTGAACTTGGCAACTGGTCGTCCGCCCCTTGGCCTCCTTTGGCAACGCCCTTCATTCATCCTTGAAACAATGTTACTCATCTCTGTCAAAGTAGAAACTCATAGGTTAATGGAGTGGTGGGGGAGGTATGGCCTAACTGCACTCGAATTACCTTTTCGAAATACCAGATTCTTCTATCTGTTTCCAATGTGTTGGTTCCAGTTTCCTGATAGCTATTTTCTATTTTGCACATCCAAGTTTTAGCTTTTAAACTTCAAAATATTTCCCCCATCTCTTACTGCCAATGCACTGGGGCTATTATTTGGGATAAAAAAATAAACAGTGGTTTCTCATTTAGTTTGTTTTGAAATATGTACTTCTCTTCCTTTCGCACGTAAGCAGAGACTCTGCGGTCTTTAGTAAAGAACAAAGCTTCCCAAAATGGGCAGGACGGTTCACTGTCCACAGGCACAGCTATGGGAGGTGCTCGGTGGGTACTGGGGGGAGGGCTCTGCCTTAGCTAGTTCGGTCAGTCACATTTACCTCAGTGACACAGTGTGACGGCCTTAGTCTCACCGCGTGGATCTGCCTCAAACAAAAACGTGGCAAATGTTTCCAAGTTTGTACAATGGAATTTTGGTGTCTAAATTAACCTACCGCTTAGGTGACTTAACATTTAAAAATAACACATTGCTGCTTTATTCTTCCCTTTGGTCTCCCTTCAAATGATTTTAAAAAATACCAGTAAAGGAAGAGAAACACGCCACAGAAAGCCCTATGATCTATTTCGGTTACGTACTGACATTTCCACGGTCCTTCCAATGCACTCGATAATTGTGATGCAGAAAACATGCTTCAGAACAAGAGCCTTTGTAAACGTAGTGATGCTTAGTAAACGTCTATTCTCCACAGTGTATAGTTCAGAGCCTGTGCAGGAAATTCTATGATTCCTTTGAAGCCTAGACATAAATATGCAGTCATGGGAGGAAGTCTGGTTTGTAGGTAAGTGGAAATGATCCTATGGACCTTCTCTGCCTCGGCATCTGGCTAGTCACCTGACTAGTCTGAAGTGAATGGAGGCCAACACTCTTCCCTGGTATTATGTGATTCCCTAAAGCCTCAGGGTAAATATTTGATCCCATAAGCATAAAACTGGATACTTCTATAAGAATATTGACTATCTGAATGAAAAGAGCAGAGAATCTTTCTAGAACATTCTTGATTGGAGATACAAAGGGAGACTACGTAGGGTACATAACAGTTTGGACCGGCTTTACAATTTTGCATTTTCACATTATTGTAGCTTTTTGTTGAATATCGATTAGCCATCTGGTTCAAAATGTGTACCATTTTTGTGAACTGTGCTGCAAATTATTTGAAGTGACCCCAAATGTATTTTCAGCTATATGACTGAAAGCATAACACTGCAAAAAAAAAAAAAAAAAAAAAAAAAAGATTTTAAAACCCATTCCTGTGGGCTACTTCTAAGACATTGATTTGAGGGGAAAAGAATAAGGAAAAGGTAACTATTTTACTACAAATACACCATATGCTTTTTACATTTAGTGCTTTAAATTTGTTTTATTAAAAATAATTTGGGGTACCTAGTGGCTCTGTTGGTTGAGCATCTGACTTTTGATTTCAGCTCAGGTCTTGATCCCAGGGTCATGGGATTGAGGCCTGCATTGGGCTCTGTGCTGCACGTGGAGGCTGCTTAAGATTCTCTCTCTCTCTCTCTCTCTCTCTCTCTCTAGTTCTCTCTCTCCCTCTGCCTCCTCCCCTGCTTGTGCTTTGTCTAAAATAATCAAATAAATTAAAAAAAAATTGGTTACTGATTTCACTCATGACAACTATTCAAAGAATGTGTCCATTAAGCAGGCATATGAAAAAAAATTTTTTTAACGTTTATTTACTTTTTAGAGAGAGAGAGAGAGACAGAGTTTGAGTGGGGGAGGGTCAGAGAGAGAGGGAGAATCTGAAGCAGGCTCCAGGCTCTGAGCTGTCAGCACAGAGACCGATGCGGGGCTCGAACTCACAGACGGTGAGATCATGACCTGAGCCGAAGTCAGACGCTGAACCGACTGAGCCACCCGGGGGGCCTCAAGAAGGCGTATTTTTTAACATTACAGAAGCAAATGAATCTTTAGTTTCTGCCGCCTCCCCAAAGGACTTTCCTCTTTTCCTTTCCTATATTCTTCCTTTTTCATGACAGAGAATAGCCAATGGTTTTTCTTTATCAAGAACAATTGGTTTTGAGGTCAGTATTAAACTAGCCTCATAAACTAAAAGAAAGGGGCAGCCCTCTTCTCTGCAACTTTTCGTGTCCCTGAAAGAGCTCACATCATCTGGAAATTCTCCATTCCTTATCTGTTTGGTTGAGTACTTATAAAGTTTGTCTGGGCCTCGTATTTTCAGGGTGCAAAATTTAAAATATTGATTCAGTTCCTATCGTGACTAGAAGCCAATTCAAGTTCTCAACTTTTCTATTCCTTCCTAGGTCAGACTTTAGTCACTGATATGTTTCTTGGTATCTGCCCCTTCAAAATTTATTGGGGGGCACCTGGGTGGCTGAGTCAGTTAAGCATCTGACTCTTGGTTTCGGCCCAGGTCGTGATCTCGCAGCTTTGTGGGTTCGAGCCCCGCATCGGGCTCTGCACTGACAATGTGGAGCCCGCTTGGGATTCTCTGTCTCTCCCTCTCTCTGCCCTTCCCCACTCGCGCTCTGTCTCTCTCAAAACAAATAAAAAAATTTTTTTTAATTATCGGCATGAAGTGGGAGTCTTTTATTTTCCTTTCAATCTCTGTTATGTTCATCCTTTTTTATTACTGCGTTTTGCTTCATCACTCTCTTTTATTCTTAAAAAAATTGTGATTGTAGGTTTTATTTACCTCTTTTAAGGACCATTGTTAAAACTGGTTAACCTATCTGTGTCATTTGATAACTTCTCCTCTTACCACCTATTTATCCTTTTCCTACTGCTTTTTGGGGGCTTATTCTGTATCTTTTTTTCTGACTTAAGTATGATGCTTAGGTGTTTGCTTTTCAGCCTTTTAATTTTCATTTATTGTTTATTTTTATTATTTTTTTAATTTTTGAGAGAGAGAGAGAGAGAGAGGGGCATGCATGTGAGGGAGAGGCAGAAAAAGCGGGAGGGAGAGAATCTTAAGCAGGCTCCATGCTCATTGCAGAGTCTGATGCAGGGTCTGATCTCACGAGACCAGACTGTGAGACCATGACCTGAACTGAAATCAACAGTTGGATGCTTAACCAACTGAGACACCCAGGTGCCCCCCGCCTTTTTATTGTTTAATGGAATACTTTCAAAGCTAAGTACTCTAGTCACAATTTAGCTACATGTCACAAATTTTGAATTGTAGTATTTTCATTATGGCTTAGTTTTAAGTATATTCCAATTTTTATTACGAATTCTTTTTTGACACATGAGCTTTTTGAAAGTATGTTTTAAATTCCTAAATTATGGTTGCTTCTGTATCTTTTGACTACTGGTTTCTAACTCATCTGCATGATAGTCAGAAAGATATAGTCTATATAATATTAATTCTGTAAAAATTTATGAAGCTCACTTTATGGTCTGCCGGTAATCAATTTCATAATTGTTCTGTGTGTCCTTAAAAAGAATGTGAATTCTCCATTTGTTAGATAGAGTGCCCTTTTTAATTTAATTACGATTGTCAAGTGTGTCCTCAGATCCTCTAAATCCTGAATCTTTTTATGCACCTGCTTTGCCAATGACTTGAGAGGCATGTTACCACCTCTCACTATAAAGGGGAATGTCGATTTCCCTAATATTTCTGTCAATTGCTCCTTAAGTTCCTGTCATTTAAGGCTGTACAGTAAGTAGACGTAAGTTTAGAATTCATGTCTTCTGGTGAAGTAGACATGATCATGTAATGATAATTTTTTTCTTTAGTAATGCTTTTTTGGTCCTAAAGTCCATTTTTCCACACATTAATACAGCTATACAATCTTTTGCCCGTGGAGCTTTTAAAATAGAGGTAGTTTTTCACATTTATTTATTTGTTTATTTATTTTTGGGAGAGAGAAAGAGAGACAGAGAAGAGGCAGAGAGAGAGGGAGAGAGATAATACCAAGCAGGCTCCATGCCATCAGCACAGAGCCTGATGAAGGACTGTGAGGTCATGACCTGAGCTGAAATCAAGAGCTGGACACTTAACCAACTGAGCACCCAGGCACCCCTTATTTTTTCACTTTTAAACTTTCTGCATCCTTGTATTTTAGGCTGTTATAAACAGTTAAATAATCCAGTGCGTAAAACTCTGTAATCTAGGGTTTAGTTGATTTGCCTTAATTTTGATTACTGATAAATCTGGATGCTTTTCTAGCATTTTCTTTTGTATTTTCTATTTGTCTCAAATATTGTATGCTTTGTCTCTGTGCCCCCTCCCCCTCTTTCTTTTAGTTTATATGGTCGAATCTATTTTTTTAATCTTCTGGTGGCTACTCTCAACAGTTTACGAGGTGCATTTTACTTAACAAAACCTAAAGTGAAATAGTATCCTTCATTTCCCTCCAATTCATACAAGGATCTTTGAATGCCCATTTCTCGCTGAGATGTCTCGTATTTCAGTTAATGTCTTACTGACAGCTTTTTGCTAACATTATCTTTTTACGTGGCCAATGTTCACTTGGTTCTTTCTTTGTGCTTCATTCCTTGCTTCTCGGTCCCTCCTTTGAGATCACATTTTTGTCTCTGAAGTACATCACTGTGAAATTTCTTGAGCTGGTCTTTCTTCATGGCAGTGGAGACACAGCATTTCCCTGAATATATATATTGGAAGACAGTTTTGTGGTTGTTCCATTTATAGTTCTAAGTTAGGAGTTACTTTTCCCCCCCAGATTACTGAAGGTACCGTTCTACTCTCCATGTGGTTCCATTCCTTTGCAGGTGATCTTTCGGTCTGCATTTAATATTTTTTCACCTTTGAAATTGTGCGGTTTTGCCAGGATGGTCTCAGTATAAATCTTCTGAATTTGAGGGATGGTAGCTGTAATCGATTGTGAAACATATTAACCAGTATCTTCATGAACGTTGTCTCTCTCCCATTCTCTCTTTATGTACCTTTAAAGTGTCAATTAGATGCACATTGGACTTTCTTGCTCGTCCTCTGTGTCTCTTTTACTGTCGTGAATTCTATCACTTTGTCACCCTGGCTATACTCTTAAGCAATTTCTTTGGCTATATATTTCACAGCACTAATTCTCTCCTCAGGTATATCCAGTACGGTAGTAAATCCAACAATCAAATTTCTCTCTCTCTCTTTTTACATTTCTAAAAGTTCTGTTTGGTTTTCTTAAAATTTGCCCGTTCAATTTCGATGGTGTCCTATTCCTTTGCTATACGTTCTAGTCCATTTTTCATACCTTTAAATATATATACCTATGCAGTTATATATTTCTTTATTTGATAATTCCAACATAGACAATCTCTGACCAGTCTGATCATAAAAAAAGTTGTTTCGGCTCACTCTTACTCATGGTGGCTCATTTTCACATATACTTGGTGTATTTCAATTCTGAAATTACAGAAATTTCAATTCTGGAAATTTCTCAGGCTGGGGTTTAAATTCTCTTACTTCAGAGGCCATTTGGGTTACTTCTGCCAAGTGCCTGGTGCATTTATCCCAGTGGGCCACTGTAAACAAATTAAACTAAAATGTTACATTATTCTACTTTGTCCATGGAGGTAGTACGAATTCAGGCCCTAAACCCAAGTAAGAAGAGCTTCCTCCTTCCTTTGCTTCCTTTTTTCTTTCCTTCCTACTCCTCCCCCATTTCTTTCTTTTCTTCCCCACGCGAGTTAAGGTCAATATAGCATTTTTCTTTACTAAATTCCTCTACAGGGCGTTCTTTTTTCCTGGTGTCACTAAAGGTACTTACTTTGGGGTATCGGCATTTTCCCAAAGGGCCTCTCATCACACCTATCACTCTGCCTGCTTATCGGGTTTTGTCCTCTATTGACCGCACATGGGCCTTTTTCTTCTCCAGTCTGAGGCCCCAGGGATGTGCAGAGTAAACACTGGTCTTCACCCGCTTATGTCTCTGGATTCCTGCTTTATTATTATTTCTAGACGCTAAGGAATTGCCTTATTTTGCTGCCAGCTCCACCACGCGTTAACTAGAACTTTCTTTTAAATTCTTTTTCCCAGCAAGTTGAGGGGTGTGGTAAAGTAGAAAAAATTTCTCTAAACATCCAGCCCTCCACATAGCCGGAAAGAGAGTCCTCCTTGCTTTTAAACAGACCTTAACCTGCTGTAGATACCACACATCTGGATTCTAGGTATCTGCTGAGGAAGCCATTGAAATATTTGCTCTGTTTTCTGGGTGACAAACCAAAATGTGAGAGATAAAACCAGGGCATGTCAGGGGCGCCTGCGGGGCTCAGTTGGTTAAAAGTGTCTGAGGCTTGATTTTAGCTCGGGTCATGATCTGGTGGTTGCTGAAATGGAGCCCCGTGTAAGGGCTCTGCACTGACAGCGAAGAGCTGCTTGTGATTCTCTCTGCCCCTCCCCTGCGCACCCTCTCTCTCTGTCTCTCAAAATAAATAAATAATCATTAAAAAATTATCAAAAAGCTAAAACAAACAAAAACCCCAGCACATGTTAAAGGCAAGGATAAATCTTCCAAATCCAAGCTTGCCTTTTTTCCTTTCTGGGCAAAATTTCGTTGCTTTAGTGAACAGTAAGGTACCATGGGGCTTTGCGACATCCTCCAGTGGATGTGACTAACCCAGTTTTTTTCTAAAGAATATTTCTAGGAATTTGTCTTAATTATGTTCTATTCCCTCTGCTTCTCTTCCAAGAAAGTTATAACCACATGGAGTCATACCGAAATGCAGTTATGGAAGGCACCGGGTAACATCATTACTTGGCGTTATTCGAGCTGAAACGGGCTTCTCTATTTCTGGTGCATCCACAAGTAGGGTTGTAAACAACAACCAGAAACAGCCAGACCTTCCCAAAGTCTTCCATGAGAGAGAACACAGAGACTTCTTACGCTTCGTCAGGAAGAAAGGGGTAGGAAGAGTACCCGCTTCCAAGGTGCCTTTGGAAATCTTCCTCAAGGATTTTGACATGACTCTTGGCTGGCAGAAACAGTATCTGTATGCCCTGTGTATTTTTTAGAACGCAAATGAAACATGTCGCACAGAACAGCTTGTGACCGGAAGCCACGCACTGCTTCTGAAAAGCCAGCACCCTCCTTGCCATGGCCGTGGGGAGGCCGGTGGCCGCCTGGATACACAAGCAGAGTGTTTTCTCTGTGTTGTTTCCCAAATTGCATGGACAGGGGATTAAATCCAATCAAAGGAAAATGTTTTGAGGCAAACTGTTACATAATTAATCCCTCTAGCTTCCAAGGGCACATTGTAAAGAAAGCTCCTGCTGATCAAAGGAATAGTTAATAGATCTCCAAAGCTTTTTAGAGGTTTATTGCTTGCTAAATTCTTCCAACAGATTTCTTTGAATAAGGCTCTGAAAATGCCTCTTAACAGAAAAGAAATAGCAACTGTTCAACTGTGTCTTTCAGTGTATTACTTTGTGCCTCCGTTTCCTTATCTATACAGTGTGTGTGTGTGTGTGTGTGTGTGTGTGTTGGAGGGGAGAGAGTTGGGCTAAATGACTCCTTATCCTGCTTCTTGAACTTTAATAAGATTCGTGTGCAAATTCGGATTCTGCAGCTCTGGAAATGGCCTGAGGTGCTGCGTTTCTAACGGCCTCTCAAGTGATGCCCAGGCTGCTGGCCCATGGGCCACACTTGAGAGCAGTGAGGCTCTAGGCTGCCCCTCTGACACTTGATGACCTCATGGTGGATTGACTAAGAGCAACATGCCTCATTCGGATGATTCCTAAATATAGCTCCTTGCGTTATAAAAACCTACTGAAGAGCACTTTTTGAGGAATCCCCGGGGCAAATAGAGACCTTAACTACTGAGGAATGGGTGAGCAAGAGTGCCAGAAACGCTGGCCAGGATGCCTGAGGCAGGGAGGTAAGGGGTGGGTACATGCTGGGAACGACTGTGCTGAGGAGAAAACAGGATGTACTGACAGACTGGCTATGAGACTGGCCAAGAGGGCAGAGTCAAGTCTGACGCCAGAAGTTTCGACTTGATCAACTAGCAGAATGGAGCTCCTATTTACTGAGCAGAGACAACTGAGAGCCAGGTGGCGTGGCTGGGGCGGGCGAGGGGACCGAGGGTCTGGTTTGGGCGTGTTAACATTACGATGTCGACTTCACATTCAAGATGGCCAAGTGCAGCGGGCGATATGCACCTGGAGGCAGCAAGGAGCCTGAAATTTCAGAGTCGTCGATGTATGGAATAGTTATTTATACTGCTGGTTCTTTCATTTAACGGCCACAGCACCTCACGGATTCGGTATTATTATTATCTTCATTCCGGAAAGGAGGAGATGGGGGCGGAGAGATTAGGGCACGGCTTGGAGGCCACAGGACCGCTGAGTGAAGTCCAGTGGTCAGCCTCCAGAGCGAGGAGGGGCCGAGGACCAAATACGTCTGATGCAGTTAGTGATGAGCAGACCATCGGCAATTTGGCGATTTGGTGTCAGTGAGCGATGCGGGCGGAAGCGAGGCTCAGAGGACAGAGCAGCTGATCAGACCAGAAGTCTTAAAATGAAGGTCTAGGTTAATACCAGTGTCTGGTGGGTCTGTGCTCAGCTGCTGAAGACGTCCGGGGCTGCTGGCCAAATTCAGCGGCTGTATCCGCACTGCTAGACAGGCTCCTGCGGCATCACTGCCCGGCCGTGACATTCCCCTGGCGGCCGGCACCGTCTGATTTGTCTCTCCGATGGTGCTACCAAGCGCTCAGTGAACGTCCGCATTGATCCGAAAGTGTCGCTCTCCCCATATGATGCCAGAGCATCCTTGCCCTAGCAGTGAGCTTTCGCAGATGTGAGCGGGCTTCGTGGGGGGGGGGGGGCCCTGGTGAACACTGATGCGTATTTAGGAAGGAGTCGTGGAGGATTCTCCCGAGGGAATCACAGAAACACCGTCCTAACTAGAGAAGAGACATAAATGAACTCCTGGAGCTAAGGAAGCAGAAGCGATAGCTTGTAAGACAGCTGCTGATAAAGCAGCTACGGAGGACTGATTGCAGACCTTCTGCTCCCAATCTGGCAAAGGCAGAGGCAACTAGTCAAGTGCAAGATCTACCCAAGACGGCACGTCCCCGTGCTTCCCATGCAGGGATGAGAGCTGGCAGGGATAACTTCCGCCCCGGAGGACGCATTCAGCCCAGGTTAACAACGCAAATCAGAACCCACAACTTTTCTAGGTCATGAGCCACCCTGAGGACAGCTTTGTGACTCCCGTACTTTTGCGGGGCATGGTAAACACTTCATAAATACCTTTTGCATAAGTGAGTGGAGATTAACAGAGGCTCGGCATCAGAGAGGCTCGGCAAGATTCATCCATAAGGGGCTGGTTGTTTCTTTAAACTCTGGCTTAATGTTCTTTCTTAACGTTAGCAAGCAACATACGTAGTTAGCATTCCATGTAAATTTTAGAAATTATCGTAACAAAGGCCTAAGCTATTAGAAAATTAAGTAGTATTAATACAGAACGTTGGGCTATGGCTAGATCATACCGAGAAGTTTTTGAGCGTTCGTTATCTCTGCTGGGGAGAAGCCACATGGGAGGTCCATACTCGCCTGGTACCACCACCCCCTTGGTATGAGGTACTTCAGCTGTGTCGGGGAGTAGCTTCTTCCAGAATAGGTTGCTCATCTAATGTAGGTCAGTGGGGGAAATGATGCATTAACAAAAAGGTCCAGAAGTGACTCCTGGACCCCAATGTAGCTAAGTCCGCACTTACTTAGTCCCGGATGAGAACCGAGGAGACAGAACTCAAGGGAACGTCGCAGTCACGTCAAGGAAGTCCACTGGTACTTATGCCCAGTTTGCCTCCAGAATATTGAACACTTGCTAAGACTGAATTCCAGAGCGAGAGGAACACGTGCTAAGACCTTCCTTCCAGAGAAGGAAGACACCTGGCAGTCAACGCTCCCTGCCTGCAGACCTCGATGCACAGTGTGATTCACTTTCGTGCTGGGGCAACGCCCGCCCCCCCCCCCCCCCCCCCTCCCCCCCCGCTGTTGCTGCGTTTTCGTGAGTCATACCCGCCTCCTGGCCCGTCAGCTTCTTCAGGAACCTCCACGAGATCTGAAGTCTTAGAGAAAAGAAGGAAGAGCTGGAATGAACAAAATCATTTCAGTGGGCCAACTGGGCAGAGATTTTGACGTCAGTAGAAGAACTAAGGAAGAATTTGCTTGATTCTCAATGATTGAGAACCTGATCATTGCTGTCCAGTCTATTTGGCTAAATTTAGAAAGGGTGTGTGTTCCCTCGTGGGCACCATGGCTCCCTGCAGGTGTGCTTGCAGGGCTCAGGGGGTGGGCACATGATAGGCGCTCAGTGAGCGTTGCATGAATGTCTAGATGCACAGGTCATAGTCTTCTTCCCAGGAAGAGACAACTGAGGGAACTCAGAATTCCTGCCCGCACCCTGTCGTGTCAAATTCTCACTAAAACTAGAGCTCTTTTGTAGGTGAGTTCTAAATATAGGCAGTCCCCAAGATGGTTTGACTTTGAATTTTTGACTTTACGATGGTGCAAAAGCAAGACACGTTCAATAGAAACTGTACATCGAATTTTGAATTTGGATCTTTCCCCGGGCTGGAGTTATGTGGGATGATCCTTTCTGGTGATGCGGAGCAGCGACCACAGCTTTAGGACAGTCACCCGATCACAAGGGTGGACAACAGGTACGCTGACAACCCTTCTGTGTCCACATGGCCATTCTGTTGGTCACTTTCAGTACGGTAGCCAATCGATTATGTGAGAGAGTCACCAGTTCATTATCAAATAGGCTTTTTTGCTAGATGGGTGTGCCCAACTGTAGGGGAATGGAAGTGTTCTGAGCACGTTGAAGTTGGGCCAGGCTAAGTAAGATGACTTTCCGGAGCTTCGGTGTAGTGGGTGCATTTTTAACGTGATATTTTCAACTTATGATGAGTTTATCAGTATGTAACCCCACTGTACGTTGAGGAAGATTTGTATTAATTATAGAGAACAAGATGGAGTATTGAGGGATGCATTACCTAGGTATGAATTAAATGCTATTGCCCTTGCTGCAAAATTGTTTCTGTAATACTCTTCTTCTTTTTTTTCCTTTTAATACGAGAAGCTATAGTCATTATAGCTTATAGTTGGTCAACCTAACCTGCTTAGGTTACAGAAATAACAACAACATCTCCTCTAAGTGGCTAATGGTTACTGATCATTTACCACTTGCTGTTTCATGTTCTATATTTATTCTTCACAGTAATCCTATGCTAGACCTGCCTTTCAGGTAGGGATGTGGAGCCCAGGGAGAAATCAGTAACTCTTCTCCAGGTCCCACAGCTAGTAAGTGCTGGAGCTGGGGTTTGAACCTCCCGTGTCGTCTCCAGAGCTCATGCACTGTGCTTTATCCAGCGATGTGGGGCAGCGGCTCACATGGGCTGGTGACAGCCTTCATGGCCATCCCATTGGGGGCCTGAAATAGGCCTGGGTGGGAGTATTTACACCACAGAAATTGGCCAATGATACAGATCAGAGACCAGCCCCAGCCGCCAGTTAAACGCTTAGGAGCGTACCCCTGATTGCCGATGCCCCAGCTTTCATCTGCCTGGCTCCCTCCTCTTTGAAAGGGGAATTCAGGCGGCCTCAGAGGAGAGTCACATTTTTAAAACAATTTGTTTGTATCGTAACAGAGAGGAACAAGTTTGCCTTCCCAGCCCATCCAGGGGGCTAGAGCACGTTAGCATCACCTTCTAGAGACTGATTTTTCTCACAATTTAGCTTTAGGCTTCTCCCCAGCCGTTCTTACTTTCATGACACATCAGAAAAGAAGAAAAAAACACAGATGTCACGGGGTCTCTAAGTCACGCATCCCCTGCTCCTTTGAGGCTCACTATTTCTGACCAAAAGTTGCTCTTATTATGTTAATTTAATCTGATGAAACTGAAGAGTGTTCGCACACTAGCCAACCAACTCCCAGAAAGTTTTCGAATCTGGTTTCTGCTGGCCTTCCCAAGCCATCAAGCCTTTCACACTCTAGGACATTTGAAAGCACATTAAAGGAAACATAACGATTTCGAAACAGCCAGGCAGCGACTTGCCTACAAAGTAAAGCCGGTGCTTCGACAGCTCTGGAAGAAAACAAACGCGTGGGACAGAGCTTTGCTATGTGGGAATATGTTAGCTCTAGGACATAACAGAACTGCAAGGAAGGCAAGCGACTGAAGTTCATTACCACGTGACCCTGCAGGAAGGAAGCAACATCATTTTAAAGTACCGATCAATTGTTTCTGTTTTCTTCATTGAGGCAAGGTGGACTCTGGGGAAAGAGTGGAGTGACAGATACTTAAGGACAATTTGATCGGTCTTTGTCTCCCTGCAGCTCTGAGAACGCTGCCTTCAGAGAGCACAGTTCCAAGAAAATTTCCTGACAGAACCGGTGGCAGGAAGTTGAAATGGGCTGTGATGAATGGATACCTTATTGACATGCAGAAAACCATGGCTTCTGCCCTCGAAACCAGGCTGTAGGGTCCAGGCATGGCTAGAAACAGAACCACTTTAGACAGAAAAGCAAACCGGACATCCCTAAGTTGTCTCCCTGATGGTCTTGCCATTGCTACCATGACTAAAAAATATGGAGGCGAACACGTTATGTTCATTGCCTACGGTGGAGTGTTTCTGAGGACGTCTCCTCATCATGCGTTCAGCACAGCTCAGAACGGCAGGGGCCAGGGACAGCCATGTGCTGCTGGTGCGGCCTCCTCGGGGCCACCTCTGGGGAGCCCCCCGTCTGCTCTTGCCTCCCTGGGCTGGTTTTCCATTTGCCTTTCCACTAGTGCGAGTATCAGCCAAGCACGGGAGATACACGTGCTGCACGTGGACTGCAGATACGCTGGCTGTCACCAGAGACTTGAGAAAGGCCCATGTGAGCAAGCAGGTAAAGTGGACCGGGGTCTCTCCGCTCCGGCCGGAGCAGTTTGTATTTTTCTTTTGGACAGAGGTCTTGACTCGGAAGGGGTGACGGCTACAGGCTGAATGTGGCCTTGGGGGAAGCATCTCACTGGCAGCGATGGCCCTTCTCACTCTCCTAACAAAGAAGATGCCACATGGTGTGTGGGGTTAAGGACACGATCTGTACCTAGATCAGTGGTTCTCAAACTTGAGTGGGCATCAGAATCACCCGGAGGGCTAATGAAGCACACAGAGGCCCCAGGCTTGTTGCAGCAGGACAGGGCCCTGCTCTTTATATTTTTACAAAGCTCTTCAGTGGATCCAGATACCCCCTCCCCCAAACTTTGAGAATCGGTGGTATAAAACAATAGAAATTAGAGGCCAATCGAGAGTCCTTGTGTTTGGGCAGCTTAGTCTAGTTGAAGGAGAGAGAAAAATGAAACACAAAAGTGCAAAATACCAAGCAATCTGCAAATCACTGTGATACATGAACCGGTTGCTCTGGGTGCCCAGGGAAAAGGCACCTGACCCAGACCTGGAAGAGGGATGTTGTCTACACAGAGGTAGAAACAAGATGTGGGCAAGGCCCGGCAACACTCAGGCGATGTGAATGGGAATAAAGGATAAGGACATCCAAAAATGCTCTCCCCCGTGAAAAACACAAGAACACGGGCAAAAAGCGTCCAAATCAACTTTTTCAAAACTCCAGAAAGCAGCCAGTTCTCTGGGAAGAACGTGGCTACCTAGAGAGTTGCAAAGTGTGCTCAGTGTTGGGAACATGAGTAACGAGAGGCTGTGTGTATCTTTGAGGGTTCTGAGGTCAGCCTTGAAGAATCCCTTGTTAATTCTTCAAGCATTTCCTGAGTGCCCCCTAGGTGCCAGCCCCCCGTATAATGAGATGACTAGGGAACAGAGAGCCCTGATGTCTAGTCGCTGGGTCTGTAATTTTGGAAAGAGAGGCAAAAGCAGACAATTATGCTTCAATTGTCTCTATCCTATAAGAAAGGAAGTTTTTGAAGATCCGGGAGGGGAGCAATTCATCGTGCTTCGGGGAGTCTGAGAACTCTTCATGGTTTGTGTAAAAACTATGTGTAAAAACTAAGACCAACAAGTTGGTCTTAAAGAACTTCAACTAGGGGAACGGCAAGTCCTAAGATATGGAGATGTCAAAGAGTTTGGTGCGTTCAAGGGAAGGTGGGTCTTTAGGGCAGTGACAGGCCTCATATGCCCTGCTAGAGTCTGGGCATAAGCAAATCAATACAGTGTTTCCATTAGGAAACCTGCACAAAGAATGTCTTCAAAAGAAGACAAATCTGGAGGTACTGATACGAGTAGACTCGAAAGGAAGAGGGGAACACAGCTATTTCTTGGAAATAATCTGGGTGAGAGATGGTGGGATTCAAACCTCCAGCACTGGGGACAGAGACAAAAGGCACTTTTGATACACATTTCTGAGTTCTGAGTGACAGGACCCAATCACCGATAGGGTATCAGTTTAGCTTGGACATGCTGATTTAGAGATCTCTGTAGGACCAGTCTGGTACTTGGACAGGAGGTTAGGACTGTAAGTATCTAGAGTCATCAGCTTTAGACATGGTGCTTGGACCAGTGGAATGTGAACGAGATAACCACGAAGAGCATGGGGCACAGAATGGCCAAGCCAAAGCAGAGCCCTCCGAACAGCCCTGGCTTAAGGAGTGATTGGACGAACATCAGAGGAGACGGGCTGAGCGGAAGAGCAGAGTGGAACCCTGGGCGGGGGGGTGGTGTCTAGCCTCTTACAGAGCCCAGTAATCGGCCCCATTCAGGGATGGCCTGGGAACTGCCCTTCTCGGACAACACACCTGCCTTTCTAATGGATCACACCCTTGTTTCACTTCATAATAACAACTCAAATTCAAGGGCTAGATGCTTAATGAAAATAACATAGCGGCAACTGCCACGTATTGGGTGCGAGGCCCTATGCTAGAAGCTTTACTTATACTCTTACTATTAACCAACCCACGTAGCAGCCGTAACCAATTTATACGTAAGATAAATCCCATCCACGTGTACTCTGTATGTTTTCATCACATTGAGCACCACTTTCACCCTTCTTTTAGGAAATGAGTTAACATTGCCACAGGGACTGCCGATATGATGTACAGCCTCCCGAGGGAGATCATGAGGGTCAAGTACCTTAAAATGTCACAACTTACACCTGCACTGCTTGACCGCAATGTCTGCCGAAACATACTCCATCCTTACTCCGAAATCCCGCAGCGCTCATGTGACTTAGTTGGTATCATACCCTTCCCACGTATGTTCTTATTCTTAAGAAAAATGGTACAAGACCTGTAAGAGTGTATTTCTTAAAAAATGTTAAAGAATGCCACCCGCTTTCTTCTCTGTTGCATTGGTCTTCTGTGACAAGTCGTGAACTCCGAGGGTAACAAGCCACGTCCTCCACTTCTTGGTGTCCTCTACGGTGCTCGTGAACTGGAGGCACCTCGTTCACGTTTGCCGAGTGAGACGGAGAGCGGATGGACGTCAGTTTTGTGTTCAGCCGGGACACCGAGTCGAACAAGTTTTGGTTCTTCCCTCTTAGAAATCAGTGGGATGCATGAAGAACAGGGCTTTCAGGGAGTTTAAAGGTGGCATCTAGGGTAACCATGTGGCACCAGAGGACCTGCAATCCTACCTACTCAGCCACCCGACCTCCATATCTACCCACAGACCACAATCTAGGTTATCCTGCGGATTAACCTGCACCCACTGAGGGAGCTGCTTCAACTCAGCCCCTGAGGACCCCTCTCAGGGGTAAGCCCCGCCCTTCTCCCACGATCCACGGGACCCAGCCGGGCAGACCGCCCGGTGGCTCATCTGTGCCCGGAAGCCCCAGTCTAATAGGGGATGTGACGGTAGTTGGGTGCGAGCTATCCTCCCCGGAACATGCGCTGGCAGGTCCTTGCCTCTGCAGGAGGGATGGTGGCCTTCAGCGTGATCTGCAGAGCTGTATGGCATCTTGGGGCGTTTATAGAAATTCTGGTTGGGGTAGCCAGCCAGAGGATGATGACAGCATGCAGCGGGGATGCATGGGAACAGTGCTTTTAGAGCAAGTAAAATGTAGAAGCGGTGTTTGGGAGGGTGAGTGTGCCATGGAACCAGGCCCCCACTAATGATACAGCTCAAGCGCCTCTGGGGAGGGGGCAGCTCTCGTGTGAAGCCAAGGGAAGTAACTCATCATACGGAGAAACGACTGAGAAAGAGCTGTAGTTTTGAACTGGGATGTAGCTGGAAGGAGAACTGGACACAACTGGGACTCTCCTGCTCCCGCTACTCGTTGGGTGAAACCTTTCTGTGTGTTGACCGACATGTTGTTATCTATTACTGGTGGAAGGGGAAGGTGGGGGGAATGCATGGACAGTCAAGGAGCAGAGGCCAAGAGCATGGTCTTTGAGGATGAGAGTAAAATGATCCCTGGGTGCTGGCCACAGAAAGGCAAGTGGCCCAAGGCATCTGGGACTTCCCTTCGGAGGCTGCCTGACTCCCAACAGACCCGCCCTCCTGAAGAATTTAGGGGGAAACCCACCGCTGCTGCAGTGCCCGAGGCCCTCCCTCCCAGAGCTCTGCAGGTGGACTGAGGGAAGAAGGGGACAATTACAGAGGTTCTGTGAGGCGAGTCAGAGCCACTGCCAGAGCTGCCCTTCTTTGTTCTCTGGGCCAGGGAGGTGCCGAAGCGGAGGGTCTCGTAGACAGGGTCCACCTTATTGCCACAGGCTGCAATGGAAGAGAAAGGTCGTCTGAGTGACAGGTTTCCTCAACTTACCATCAGGGATGCAGCCAAGCCTTTATCACATCTCCTGGGTCAACAGCCCTTGAGAAGAAGCCTTTGTGGGGAAGACCCACTAATCCCTGGGAAAATGGAGCTCTGTGTGGTCGGGCTTTCCTGGCAGATTTCTCACCCCTGTAATAGGTGCTCATTGGCCAGGTCCTTCCCCTGCACCCATCACTTATAACCAGAGCTCTCTGCTCCCAGACACTTCCTGATTTGTTGGTTTTCCTCATTTGTTATCTGTCCCCAGGACTCCAACTTCAAGGTTCTTCCCAGGGACCAGCTTTATTCCCTCTAGGGTGAGGTTTTGCTCGCCAAGGTGTGAAGCCTTGAGCGAGACACAAAGTCTGCAGTAGGAGGCAAGTGTTGAAAGAATTGGGCATCACCAGGCCTCGTGAATTTCTCTTTAAAAGCTTTCTGACTTATCCATTTCTAGTTTAAAACTCGCCCCCCATCCAAAGGCAAAAATAGATGTAGGGATTCTCAGAGAGAGAGAAGAGAGAGATGGAAGTAAACTGAAAGATATTGTTAAAGAATAAATTCAAGCCAGAAATATCTATACATATAAGACATCTTTTTGGTCCTCATTAAAGAAGAAGTGATATTCACAGAGTTCCTTCCAAACATTGGTCTATCATTTACAATTATTTTTTTACAACAATTATGAAAATCAGCCTTTGCTGTTCTCCCTTTACAGGGTCTGACAGGTTGGGTAAAGTGTCCAGACACACAGTTAGTGGGTCAGCGGGGAAGCTGGGCTTCGAGTCGGCTCTGTGAGATGCTACACTCCATGCTATTCCATCCCAAAGGAAAGGCATTCCCAAAGGAACAGCATTCCCAAAGGAATGGCTATTCCCAAAGGAATAGCATATCAGCAGCCTTTGGGACTTGGGTGTTTTTCAAGCTTCATCAAGGAAAGGAGAATTTGCTCCACCTAATGTATCCCCTCCAGCAAAGCCAACAGTCGTAACCCAATCAGCCAGCAGACAGACGCACAAACACACCCCACTGGGCCTGCGGTCCTGGGAGAACAGCAGCCGTGAATGCGGACCATGCTGCTCAAAACCCAGCTCGGCCCATCAGCGTCCCAACTCACCGATGGGCATAACTTCTTTAATGCATCCAAACTGTTCGTGAATGAGCAAAGGGGAGCTGTAGTAACGCCGAAACCCTTTTGGCTGGAGAGAGAATGAGAAAGAGAAGGGCTTAATGTCACTGATGAGATGGAGAGAACCACACAAGAGCTCTGAAGATAATACCAGCTGGTTTCGCCAGGGGCACCCCTCTGTCGCTCTTTAAGATGCTGGCTTGTCCTACAAGTTATCCCTGGGGGGCGGGAGGTACAGGTGGCAGTAAGCAAGCTACAATTGCACCTAGAAAGCAAGCCCCAGCCCTGTCCTTCCCTTTCTTGCCTCTCCTCCTTCTCAGACCATAGCAGCCTCCCTTGTGCCCAGACTCCTCTCCCATCATCTCATCTCCCAGGATCCAAATGGACTGGCATGCATTATTTCAACGTGGCTTACTATTGAGGTTTATTAAAATCATAAAAGGCCTGGAAAAGTGGAAGCCGACCTGAGAGGGAGGCCGTAAGGCCCTTGTGTATATGACAAGCTCCACCCAGAGCCATCTGCCTTGTGTTCTAGACTCTGTTATGTTTTTCTGACCCCTCAATCATGGTCTTTGCTTTGGCTTGCGGGCATCTCCATTGGCCGAGGAGGAGGACGGGATCAGGTGAGGCAGGGGTTTTAGAAAAGAGGATACTGCCAACCAGAGTAACGAGATGAACTAAGAACCTAATTATATCCCAGTGTTGGAAGGGAACTTTGTGGCCCAGACCCTACTACAAGTCTAGAATCCTCTCCGATATTCCTGGAAGGTGGTATCTTCCTTTTTTTGAATACTGCCTGTGATGGGGGTGGGGGGTTGGTGGGAGGAGTGCTCAGTAACCCTGAAGGCAGGCCTTTGGTGACACTGTCTCTGGTTGGTAAGATTTGGCATCTACTGATCCTCAGTCTTTTCCCTGGAGCCACAGAGCAGGATAGAATTCCTCAGGTCTTAAATTTTTTTGAAGATCGCTGTCATAGCCTAAGTATCTACCTCTAGGGTAGACATTCTCATCCCTTCGACAGTTCTTTGGCCATCCTAGTTTCAATACCCTCAAAAGAGGTTCCTTTTAATCAAGGATAAATTCCTTGAGCAGGATAGAATTCCTCAGGTCTTAAATTTTTTTGAAGATCGCTGTCATAGCCTAAGTATCTACCTCTAGGGTAGACATTCTCGTCCCTTCGACAGCTCTTTGGCCATCCTAGTTTCAATACCCTCAAAAGAGGTTCCTTTTAATCAACATGGGGCGGCAGTACCGAGCCCACACTCCCAAGATGGTAGACCAGCCCAGAATGGGCCAGGGCCATCTGACCTTCCTGGCTTTGGCCGCCAACATCTGTCAAAGTGGTGTGTCAATTTTTATTACTCTCCCCATTTTTGAACGCGGTGGTTAATCTCTCTCCCCTTCTTGACATCCCCGGTGCTGTCAGCCAATGGAGCACTGAGGTGACCAGCCACCCTAGGTTTTCTGGGCTGACGGGGTTCCCGGGATGCCCAACTTTCATCTTTAAAACACGGACGGTCCCAGGACGTGGGACTTCTGGTGCTGACGTTGAAAAAGTTCCAACCCCGGACAAGTTGGCCACTCTGTTAAAGACCCTGAGCCCTTTCACATGGGGAGCGTCTGTCTCTTAGGTTGATAAAGCTCCTCTTCTGGTTGATCATTATGCCAATAAGGAAGCCCGGTTGGCAGCCCTGGGGTTCTGGGGCCACCTTCCTAGTGTCCGGCTACCAGGGTGCCGCGGGGAGGGAACTCGGGACGTGCGGGGGGTTCTGGGCTCACTCCTGGCACCAGCCCTTACCAGCTTGCCCATGCACCGCTGGGGTGCTAGGCCATCCATGCACTTGTGGTGGAGGCTCATCTTACAGGCCTTGCAGCGCAGCCCATGCTTAGCGTTTGCTCCTGTCAGACACGCGCGAGCTTCGGTTAGGATGCGACCCCCCTTTACCTGGCCGACTCGCATCAAGTCCCTGAAAGAGTGGTTGCTCCCCAAACCCAGGTACTTCTTCTTGTCTGTCGCTGTCGCATGATGTCTTGGAATGGACAAGATACTGTGGCCCATTCTTTTCCCTTCTCCCACCTCTTCTACTAAGGTACCAGCTCTGCTTTCTTCCTACTCCCTTCCTCCCCATCGCTCCAGAAAATCTCAGCCTCCTCCATTGTTCACGCAGCTCAGGCTGGTAAGTGCTGGTCTCTCTACCCTTCCTACAGGCCGCCCGTCTCTGTTCTTCTGTACGTCTTGCCAAGTAGGGGAAGTGCTGGAAATGTTGCCCATTTTTACCCGAGTTCCTCTCACAGAGTCTGAGCTATCAGACAGATTCTCAGAAAAATGGCCGACAAAGGGGGAACAGCATGGTCTGTGTGCGAGGGGGGCTGACGGTACTTAGCGTGGGGACAGGGGACTGGATCCGACACCAGCCCTTGTCTGGCAAAAGAGGAAGAGGAGGTGGGCAGCCGTGAGAGCACTGCTATAGGAGTCACACAGCCTCCTGCGACAGGAGGCACCAGGGGACACGGCGTCATGATGGGGTGGGAAGAAAGGAGGAGAGGAGGAGAGAGGAGAGAGGCACCCTGGGGACCGCGCTGTTGCAGTGAGGCTCAAGGCAGCAGGGCTGGGGGGTAGACAAGATGGCTGGTGTGGGGGCCTCAGGGAGCTGGGAGGGGTGTCGGCCACCTGCAGTCTGTGTGTTACAGAGCAGTTGCCGGGAGACTAGGTGAAGATATCAGTGTGTGACGTTTGTCTGTCTCCACTTGGTCCAAGACAAGAGGTGCGAAACAGAGTGAGCTGGTTGGCTCCTAACAGGCCTCAAAAATGGGCTGCCAAAATGGAGTGTAGAGCTCTTGGATAACCGAGCACATGAAGCACATTAGAAAAGGTTGAGGGAGGCGCCTGGGTGGCTCAGTCGGTTGAGCGTCCGACTTCGGCTCAGGTCATGATCTCACGGTCTGTGGGTTCGAGCCCCGCGTCAGGCTCTGTGCTGACAGCTCGGAGCCTGGAGCCTGCTTCGGATTCTGTGTCTCCTTCTCTCTCTCTCTCTCTGCCCTTCACTCCCCCTCCTCACCCCCCGCTCATGCTCTCTCTCTCTCTCAAAAATAAAATAAACATTAAAAAAGTTTTTAAGAAAGAAAAGGGAGAAAGGTGGGGGGCTGGAGAGGGTGCCCTTGTGGAGCCACTGAGGCACTGTTACTTTTATCGTGCCCCTTCCACAAAATGAGAAGGATAAGGCCTTCTTCTCTACCGAGTCTTACTTAGAGTGGCATTAAGGAGATGATTTTAAAAGCTTGGCTTCTGTCTCCTGGAGCCTGTGGGACCCACAGCTGCGGCTGTGAACGAGAAATGTTCACACGAAGAATGTTGTTCAAGAAGACCACTGGGGAGGCAATGGGACTCCCTACATCTCACAGGCATTATTAATACGTACATATACCCTGAGACGCGTGGCCTCAAGTATCCCACGGCACCCGCAGCTGACTCCCGAAGCGAAATGAGGAGACCATCCCAAGATCATGTGGGAAACACAACCCTCTTCTCTGCCGTTGCCTCCTGGGCTCTTGTCCGGACAAATTCCTAACTGAACTAGTTTATCTGTTTTTGTCTTCCTCCCGTGCACACACAGGGACCAGAACAATCGTTTACAAATGCACTCGAATCACCTCCCTCTCTTGTGTAAACATCTTTCAGTAGGTTCTTCCCGTCTTTCTGACATTATACAAAATGCTCAGCAAGGTGGGCAGGCTTTGGATGATGTGGTGGGAGCCTGTATCTGCCTTGATCTCAGGCCCATGCCCTTGATCGCTATGCTCTAGCCACATGGCCTTCTGCAAATCCCCTGGATGCACAAGCGCTTAAATTCCTCAGGGTCTTTCACACAGGCCGCCCTACATGCCTAGAACACTGTCTCTATGACTCTCCACTTGGCTAGCCGGTGAAGAGACCTTTGGGTCTCTTGCCATTTCTTCAACGAAGCTTTCTTGGCAACATTCCCCCTTTTCTGTCTAAATGATCTTTTTTATTTTTTTTTAATTCTTTCTTACAGCACTCTGTTGTTATTTTTTCCCCAGGCTTTATCACAATTATTTATTCGAGAGTTTGTTTATGTGTGCCTTTCCTCCTGGGCTGTGAACCCAATGAGGCTCAGGGCTGTGTTTGCTCATTTGCTACTGTGTACCCAGCTCTGACTACAACATCCAATAAATACGTGTTAAATACATTAACGAACGAATTCTCTCATGGTCGCACATGTACCGAAACAGGGGTGATTGCTTTAGATAATGAAGTGGAGTTGATTCATTGATGGTGTAGAAACGGCACTCAAGGGCCGGGAGAGGACTTGAAGATCATCTGTATGTACGATTTCGTTTCGCAGATGAGAAGCCTGAGGGTCCAGGTCAGAGGATGTATTGCCTAGTTTCACCTTTCCACTACTTGACCCCAAGCTTCCTCGCTTTAGCGGGGTTAAGGTACAGGAAGATATGAATGGGGCTAATTAGATGATAAAGAAAAAAGGAAGTACAAGAACACGATATTCAGCTGGGAAAAGCAACGGGCAAACTCTTGTCTGACAAAGACCCTACAAGCCCTTCAGGAGGTATTACCGGAAAACTCCCTTTGAGCACATATCCTTGAACACAAAGCGCGTCCGCTCTTACAACCACAGAACGTCAAAGTGACATGTAAACAAACCAGAAATTACTGGGGATGTGTGCTTAGTCATAAATACTAGCTGGAAAGCCACTCTTCCTTTTTTGAGAGTAACCACTTAGCCAAAAGACTACAACGTCTTCAGCATATTGGACTTTTGAAAGCAATTCCTTATATTTTGTTTTCAAATTACAGAACGCTATTTGTGCCCTGGGAGAGAATGTAAGTAAAAGCTTCGAAGAGGAGTTATTTCACTGTGTGCTGAA
Organism: Panthera uncia; assembly: GCF_023721935.1. Lineage (NCBI taxonomy): Eukaryota > Metazoa > Chordata > Mammalia > Carnivora > Felidae > Panthera > Panthera uncia. The sequence continues at coordinate 150,877,863 of NC_064810.1, forward strand.
CTCTGAAGTAGCACCATTATATAGTAAAGTTTATTTTCCTTCAGACCTGCATCCCGTAATTTCAGTTTTCCTTGTCTGTTCTAATACACTCCGCTATCTGAATGAGTCAGATCACCAGCAATTATTTGGTTTGAGGTGTTCCTATTTCTCCTGTGCAATAACAGGAGTGACTGAAGAGGAAAGCCTGTATTTTGTGGCTCAGAGACTAGTTCAAAGGAATAATTCACATCACTCAGTGGTGTCCGTTTACCATAGCAAGATACGGGGAAGCTCTGGTCTGACTCATTAGTAGTGACCTTCATCACAAAGGCATCACTTAATGGGACGCTGATGCCTCAGTAAGAGTGGGAGAAATACGATTTTAAATTAGAATCTGTCACATGCTGGCTCCCTAAAGTTGAGAAAGCTACTAACATTCCTGGAGCCTCAGCTGTGTCCTTACCATATGGGAATACTACTAAGTACTCTTAGGGTTGCTAATGGTAATAGTGTCAAAAGATATGCAAAGGGGGTTGCATGGGTTTAAATACTTGGAAACATAAAGATGTCACTGGACGTTAAATAAACATGGTGGACTGGCCACATGAGATTCCCATTTATTCATACCAGGAATAAAAAGTGATAGAAGCCCCCAAATCACAAGGTTACTGGGAGAAGTGGCCAGAGCAGAAGAGAATTCAACATGTATTTAGAGGATCAACTGGTTGGGGCACCTGGGTGGCTCGGTCGGTTAAGCGTCCGACTTCGGCTCAGGTCATGATCCCACGGTCCCTGAGTTCGAGCCCCGCATCGGGCTCGGTGCTGACCGCTCAGAGCCTGGAGCCTGTTTCAGATTCTGTGTCTCCCTCTCTCTCTGCCCCTCCCCTGTTCATGCTCTGTCTCTCTCTGTCTCAAAAATAAATAAACATTAAAAAAAATTAAAAAAAATAGAGGATCAACTGGAAAAATGGCAAGGAATTTAGCAGAAAAGAGAAGGACTGGATTTCCTAATAGCAACTTGGAAACGGGAAAATCAGGGACCTTCAAACACTGCGGAATTTCAAAATTCTGAGAGATAGTAGTTTCCAACCTAGAATTTTATACCCACGCAAATTACCAACAATTATGTAGGCAGAATACACTCATACTCGGGGATCACACTCGGGGATTCGAAATCTTTTCTTTCCACATACTCTTTCTCAGAAAGCTACTGAAGAAAGTGCCTTAGAAAGATGAGGGAATACAGGAAGCAAGAGGAAATTGCTGGATCCAACGCACGACAGAAGGACTGACACAGAGGAGAGGGAAATGACATGCTCCTGTGATAAGTTTGCAGTGGCCCTAGATGGGCGCTACAAGATGAAGGTCATACTCTTGGAAAACAAATGGAACTTCCAAGTTTATTAATGCCCTTCAGGTTTGGACAGTGCAATAGATATGGCATTTGACAGATACATGGAAGCATCTGGGGGAAAAACAGTTACAGGTGCCTAAAAAGTCAAGAGAGTTAAAACGGTAATTTCTTTTTTAAAAAATGTTTATTTATTTGAGAGAGTGAGCATGAGCGGGAGAGGGGCAAAGAGAGAGAGGGGGGGAGGGGGAATCCCAAGCAGGCTCTGTGCTGTCAGGGCAGAGCCTGATGTGTGTGTTCGATGCAACAAACCACGAGATCATGACCTGCGCTGAAACCAGGAGTTGGGTGCTCAACTGAATGAGCCACCCAGGTGTCCCAAAACGGCAATTTCTAATTGAGGGAATACAGAAACCGTGTAAGAAAAAATGCAATCACAGTATCATATTTGAATCAGAAGTCAGAAACAGTCACGACAGTGTATAAACTATCAAGCTAACACAAAATTGTGACAAAACTACTTGGGAAGATGAGAGCAAGGAAGAGGGGGAAAGCAAGGGGTACTGGAGGGGTGAGAGCAGCCAACGCATCCCATAACCATCGGTTTCTTCCGTGGGGTCTGAGCTGCTGAGATAAATCTAAGATAGTTCTATGCGTTCCAGCTGAAAATTGTTGAGAATGGTAGTTCCTCTACTCACATGGAGTTTGGAATGGATCCATGCAAGCCGATGCAACACTGATGAAATGTCAGGCACTGGGCTGTGTTATGAGTACGGTATCATTTACCACTAGGGATAAGTGAGCTGTCCACAGAAGAACCAAGAGCTGACACTCTCATGAATAAAGCTCTCTACATCGATGTTGGGAGAAATATGAAAGGGGTTTTCTCAACGCAAATGCATCAGCTACACTGGATGACAGGCTCCTTCTATTTGAAAAATAAAATTGGTCACGTGCATCTATAAAACAATTGGGCAGAGTCGTTCTGATAAGATTCGGCCGCTAAGCCGTTGCTTAACTTTCAGCCAAATATCGTATTTTATCAGTTAAAGATGAAACAGGAGAAACCAAGGGTTTACCATCGGGACCGCTTAACCAGAGAAATGGTATGAGGAAGGAGTAAAAATAAGCCTGTATAGAAAAAGAAATGGAATCATAATACAGTACTTAATTCTGCAGGGAACAATAGTTGTAATTGTGGGCAATAATTCGTTTGCTTCCAGATTCTACAGCCACGGAATTACTCCTACAATTTACTTGGTTACAATGAGTGTAAATTAGACAATAAAAAAGACTCTTCACGGTGATTTGGGGGAAGAAACTTAAAAAAATTTAGAACTAAGTACATAAAAATATGACTATAAAGAGATCCATAAATAGTTCTTGGATTCCACGAAGTATCTATAAAGAATTCACAGATGAATAAAGATAAGAAAAGTTCAAAGACATACCAGCCCCTGCCCCTAAGGGTTTAGGTACTAACTACCTCTGATCTCCACCAGTACAGGCACGCCATGGCTGGGAGAAGAAATGGCAAGACATCCCAGCATCAGGAGTGTGCGGATACCAGAGATTCGTGTCACAGAAGGGTCTCAAGGCCAGCGAGATGAAAGCAAAAGCAGCGGGTGCATTTTTTTGGTGCCTGGGAAGACCAGAGGCACTTAAGGGCTAGAAACTACGCGAGCCGTGAACCGTAGAAAGAGGACAGTGTTTTTAAACTAAAGGCTGTAACAAAAGCTCTGCTGGATAATAAAGACAGGCAGTATAATACAGCTGGCATCTTCCACGGCCCTTTATCCCTGGATAAACACTACCACAAGGGATGGGAAAGAATTAGGTGGGAATCTGTTAAGAAGCCCTCGGTGACGGGACCCCCACCTGCTTGCCTTGCTTCATTTTCAGGGTACTCCACCTTGACCTCCTTCGTTCTCCCAGATCGTTTGTGGTTCTTGGCAAAGGTGGCTGGATTAGCCTTCTGAAGCGTGCTCGCACGGCCCCTTCCGCGTTTCTTCGTTCAACTGCTAAACAGCTTCCCATCCGGAACCCCTTTGAAGTATTTTCCAGAGCCGCCCACACACACACCCTCCCCCCTTCCTTTATACGGGACCTGTCACTCTCTGCAGCCCCTTACTGTTCCCAGAGTACCTTTCACGACAGGTCCTTGACACCAAAGGCCGGGCAGTTCATTCATCGCTGGAAGCCCCGTGGCCAGGAAAGTGCTTGGCTCGGGACGCTACAGTCCATCAGGAATGAGAGCCCACCCGGGCCTGGGCCAGAGAAGTGCCCAGGCGAAGAGAATGCTGGGGGTCCACCCCGCTCATTCTATGGAAAGAGCTAGATTTCTCCTTGTGGTCTCGAATCCTGGAGGCTTGTGTCACTCCGGGGTTCTACTCTGCCCGCAGATCTGGACTCTACAGGCTTCTGCCTAGCTGGTCCTCCTTTTCATACCCACATTCCAACGTGAGTGCATCCCGGCCCGCCGGGACTCAGAACGCCCCACGGTCTGGGTGACCCCACGATCCAGGCCAGACACTGTTCCACGTGATGCCTGCCTGACCTAGGAAGTGAGCTGAAAGCCGATTCGGGGAATCGCTCCCTCTGTTTCTGCTACCGGCTCTCCGTACCCTCTTTGGAGCACCTGTTGAAAACTATCTGGACTGGAATCAAACTGGCCCTGCCCCTTGACTCGTATCATTTTGTCTGTGAGTGCTTTGTTATCCTGACGGAGAGATGCATCAGATTTCCATTATTGCCTTTACTGCACACATGACCCGGACATCTTGCCCCTCCCTACCTAAACATGCCTGATTATAGCTGGGGGTTAACAAAACTTTGGTCAAGGTTTCCCGTCCCGATGCAATGAAATCACAACCGACAGAGCCACGTAAATGATGGCCTGAAGGATCACCCGCGGGGTGTTGATTTCCAGGAGAGGCATGCTTAAAATCTAGAACTTTGGTGCCCTTATTAGCAACCGTGGCTTCCAAATCCAAATAACATAGGACAATTCGGAGGAATCGAAGCCCCATGTGGCATTAAAAACAATCCATGCAGAACGCAGGAGGTGTTTCCGTGACTTTCACACGCTGCTCCTCGACGTCAGCTAAGCCAAATGGAGTCACTGGGCGTGACTGTCTCTTCCCGCGTGGACAATGGGTGACTTGAGAGGAAGCCAAATGAGTGGAGGAAAACCCAAGCACAGTTAAGATGGAAGGAGCCTGGCAGTCAATGCACACACACACACTTGCACACATGCCTGCACGCTCGCTCGTGGGCGCACAAACACATATTTGAGATGAAAGACCACTGTACTAGAAGTCAGAAATGGATTCTCATCCTGATCCTGCAGGAAGAAAGGATAGCAGGAGGAATTAAAAATTATCGAGCTCTTGTGTAGTGTTAGGCAGTTTTCCTGGAGGTCTCTTGATGTAATTACTAACTATTACCTGTTCTAGGCAAAGCATCATTTTAACTGAAGAAGGCAGGGGTAACCGAGAACTTCAACGGCAAAGAAAGAGGACATGTTGAGCTGGGGTGAATATGTAACTCACTAGCTGTGGAACTCAATATTGCAACTCCCCCCCCCCTTTTTTTTAGCCCCACAGTCTTATGAGGTAGGGATTTTTGTTCTCTCATTTCTACGGAGAGTGACCCGAAGCCCAGGGATGCAGGACTAGCGAGGACAGAGACGGGATGAGGGTCCGGGTCTACGCAACTTGGAAGCCCGGCTCTCTTCCCTCGCCCCTGCTGCCCCCTGCCAGCCATCTGCACTTTGGCATCTCTGCCTTGATCTGGTCTGGATTTCTTCTTCTACCGAACTTGAGTGGGAAACATTACAGAGCCATTCACGGTCCTCCCAGCTCTGACTACCTACGAGAATGATAGAATGAAAATACAAATGTGTCACCGCGGTCCATGAGGGTAGAGTTGGAAGACTGGACGAGAAGGAGCAAGGAGTTTCCCCGAGGAGATTCTGGGTCTGCAAATGGTTCTCGTCCCAGCATCCTCTTTGGAAGAGGCATTCTGATCCCATGTGGTGGGTTACAAACAGGCTCTCACAGCTGACGGGGGCGAACGGGAGTTTTCTGGATGAGCCAGCCACCGCAAGGCTGCGGGTCCACGTAAGAGATACGTGCAAGGAGTTACAGGTTCTACGGCTCGGCAGCTCAGCGCACGCTCTTGGATACACGCAGAAGGAAACAGAGTCCTTCCCACTGTAGACGCTAATTGTCAAGCCCGCTAAGCCGGCGATTACTTACGAGATCATTAATGCATCAGGAGTCAAGGCTGCAAACGCATTAGCCAATATAAGTACACACTGCCGTCTCTAGCTTTGATACGCACTTATTCAGGGACTGATTTTTTGTTTGGAAGATGACACTGATGTCATAGATGTTCTCATCTTGGTTGATCCTTTTATTTTGTTTTGTAAATGTTTATTTATTTACTTTGAGAGAGCGAGAGAGTGCATGAGCGGGGAGAGGGGCAGTGAGAGAGAGAGAGGAGAGAGAATCCCAAGCAGGCTCTGTGCAGCGCAGCTCCCGATGCGGGGCTTGAACTCACAAACCGTGCGATCACGATCCGATCTGAAATCAAGAGTCGGATGCCTAAGAGCCACCCAGGTGCCCCGGTTGATTCTTTTAAAAGGAAGAGCGGAGCCAACGTGGAGAAATATAAACCAAAGAATACAAGAGCACAAAAGCAGGATAGCTGTTCTATAACTTGTAACTTCCGTGCGTAGACTGTATTAGATTTGTGTGTTCGGAGCTGGATATGTGTCACACACGCATATACAAAACACAAATGCACCATGGCGAGGTGGAAGAGGTTGGATTTACGGCATCAGAAGATTTAGATATTAGACTTTAGCTCTGAGACCTTGGATGGGACCTTGTTCTCTGACCTCAGTCTCCCCATCTGAGAAAGGGCGTCTTGACCACAAAGTGGGAAAAGCAAGGGGCCCTCTCTTTAGGAAGCGCAATTCAAGTTGCAAAAGGGAACGGTAATAGGGCTAGAAAGTACCCCACCTGCAGGTCTGAACGGTGGCTCTCCCTGAGGTCATGATTTCCAAATTCCTTGAAGGTTGAACCGGACATTCCAAACTTAGGATCTGATGAGGCATGACCCAGAGAGCGCACAGCCTACCTTCTGCTCTCCTGTGTGTATGCCACCCAAATTCCTGCACTCAGTTTACAAACGAGCGGATTGAGCCTCGCTCTGTACAAGGTGACCTCGGATGCCTTTTAAATACGAATAAGGCATCAAATACCAAAGAAGTGTATTCTTTACAGAAGTCACTCCATTGTTCTTTTCCAAATAGGATTCATATTTATTAACTACGTTAACATTTTTATTTCAATAATACTTGACCACTTGAATATAATAATGTATAATGATGACATGTTCTTTGTGCATTAATGTGATAAGCTAACCGTTTAAGGACCTCTAACAACCTGATGTAGACCGAGCGGATGGAAGTTTTAGGAGCCATGGCCAAAGGGAGAGAGTTAGAACTTAGAACTAGCGGTTAAAGTACCTGTGCACCATCAGTGTGCACGACCTCGATCCCTCAGCTTTCCTGGGAGAATGCCTGCACTGCAAAGTTGGGCTTTCTTCTGGAACATCTCTGTGTATCACAGGACCACGTGTATCCCTAGAGGATCTGTATGAAAGGGCCACACTGGGCAAGGTTGGAGAGCGAGAATATTAAAACAAACAAGCAAACATCCCCCAGAGCAAGACAAAATGAATAGGTATGCACTTTCATCCATCCTATGGACAGACGGGCCACTGAGAAGTCAAGCTGCACATTTCAGATCAGACGAGGATTTGGAAAGCTCCGGCAGGGATTGTGGACAGAAGCCGTCCGAATTGAGAAGGTCCATTCTATCGACATGAGTGGGTCTCTCCCTTGTCCTCATTTGCCACTCTGATTTTAGGGAAGTGGGAGAGAAAAAAGAGGCTGAGGGCTGGGGAGGACCATGGAGCTTAGCCTGCTCTGGAGTTTACCCCTTCTGGATGGAGAGGGGACAGAATTATTCCTCTGTGCTCACTCTCTGGTACCAATCTTGCCCACACCAAGCATGACACCAGTGACATTTTCATGACATTCACCACAGCGCTAGGAGTACTCTTTTGTCATCTTGTATAGTATTTTTAAAATGTTATCTTGCAAGCTAATCAAGGGAAGGCATAATTTCCAGAAGGAAGGCAGATAACTCCCAATTCCAATTCCTTTTTTGAAAAACACATTTCAAGAATCTGGAGATTCTGGCAGCAGAGTGGAGGATTCCTCCAGAAGAAAACTCGTCAACAGCGCAAAGCTTGGCCATAAAGGAGTTTTTGGGTTTTTCTGTCTTTTTCATTTTTGTTTTGTTTTTCTTTGTGAGGAGTTAGACTAGGGGCCAGAAAAGCATCTCTGTAAAGGGCAGGAGAGCAAATATTTTAGGCTTTGCAAGCCACACGGTTTCCCTGCATCTATCCCACTCTACCGTTGTAGCATGAAGCAGACACAAATAACAACTAACCAAGTGAGTGTGGCTGTATCTCCATAAAACTCTATTTAGAGACGCTGAAATTTAAATTCACATAATTTTCATGTGTTATGAAATACTCTTCCCTGGATTTTCTCTCAACCATTAAAAAATGTAAAAACCATTCTTATCTCCTGGCTCGAAACAGGTGGTGGGGCCCGATTTGGCCTGTGGGTCATAACTTTTTCCTTTTCCCCAGTACCTTTTTTTTTTTTAAATTGAGGTGCAATTCACACAACAAAATTAACCACTGTTGAGTGAAGAATTCGGTGGCATTCTGTACGTTCACAATATTGTGCCACCACCACTCTTATCGGATTCCAAAACGTTTTCATCACCCCCAAAATAACCCCATACCCAAAAGGCAATTATTTCCCATCCTTCCCTCCCCTAGCTTCTGGGAACCATCAATCTGCCTTGTGTCTCTATGGATTTACCTATTTCATGTAAATGGAATCATCAAGATGTAGCCTTTGTGTCTGGGTTCTTCTGCTTAGTTTGGTTTCGAGGTTTATCCACTTTGTAACACGTATCAGTATTCCATTTTCCATTCCTTCTTACGGCTGGATATTTGTATATATGTATATTATATATTTTATAATATATAAAAGAGTTTATTATTAGAAATAGCTATTAACCTAATTACTCATAGAACTAGACTTCTTCTGATGTAAGCTCTTCTTCTTTTTTTTTTTTTTTTAATTTTTTTTTAACGTTTACTTATTTTTGAGACAGAGAGAGACAGAGCATGAACCGGGGAGGGTCACAGAGAGAGGGAGACACAGAATCCGAAACAGGCTCCAGGCTCTGAGCTGTCAGCACGGAGCCCGACGCGGGGCTCGAACCCACGGACCGTGAGATTGTGACCTGAGCCGAAGTCGGACGCTTAACCGACCAAGCCACCCAAGTGCCCCTGATGTAAGCTCTTCTTGAAGGTGGGTTAGAAGGATATTCTGTAATATAATAAAGATGGAGTCTCTCTGATACTTAATGAGGAAGCATTAGAAGGTCTGTCTCACCAGCCCACCAAATTGCTCTCATCCTTACCAGACACCAGATGAATCTAGTAGTCGAAGTTCATCCCATAATTGATCTACCAGTGGTACCATGTAATAAGGCTGATATTCTCTTTAACATTTTCTTTCTTGGCTTCTACGATGCTACATCTTCTTGGTTAATCTCTACTACACTAGGCACTTCTTCCTGGTCTCTTACTGGTTCCTCCTTTCCTCTCCAACTTTTTAACCCTGGAGAGTCCCAGGGCTCCATCCTTGGTCCTCTGCTCTTTTCTGTCTACATGTAACTCCTTTGGTCAGAGCCTCCAACCGTATCCCTTTAAATACGACTCACAGGCTGATGACTCCAATATCTATATCTCTTACCTAGACAAGCCCCTCAGACTCCAAATCTACTCACACACCTGACCGCTTGACATTTTTCTAGTTGGCTGTCAAATAAACATTTCAAAGTCCGACACACCTGAGACTGAATTAGTGATCCTTTTCCCTCAACACATGGCCCAGAACCTCTTCGGCCTGCCGTGTCCCCATTGCAGTCGATGGCAACACCATTTTCCCAAGTGACTTGGGCCAGAAACTTTGTGGGCAGCATCCCTGTCTGCTGATTTCCTCATGCAGCCCATGCGCAGAAAATCCTGCTGGGCACTTCCTTCCAAATGTATCAGGAATCTAGACCCTTCTCTCTTACCTGCACTGCTGTGACAGCCTCTCGTCTGTCCTCTCTGCTTCGATCCTTACCCCCTCCCTCCAAAGTCTTAGGAGCTGCTATTCTGTACATAGCAGCTAAAGCAACCTTTTGCAAATACAATTACATTACAGAGTAAAAGTGAGAGTCTTCACAATGGTCTCCAGGGTTACACACGATCTCTTTTTCTGCTCATCATCCACTCTGGTCCACTGCGCACTGGCTGCCGGGCTATTACTTAACACACAAGGCATACTCCTGCCTAAGTCTTGAGCTCTGGTTGTTTCCTTCACTTGGAATGCTCTTTGCCCAGAGTTCTCTCACCTTCTGCGCCTCTTACTCAGGTCTGATCTCAACAAGCTTACCCTGAGCACTTCCCGTGATACTGAAATCTGTCCCTTCCTCTCAACTCCTGATCTTTCTCACCTGGCTTTACATTATTCTTCCTTCGACATCACTTATAACCTTAGAGAATTCTTCCATCCATCCATCCATCCATCCACCCATCCATCCATTGTCTCCCCAACCAAAATGTCAACCTGACAAGAGTCAAGATCATTTCCTGGTTTATTCACTGATACATCCTAAGTGCTTAGAACAAAACCTAACAGAAAGGAGATACTCCACAAATATTTGTTGAATGAATTCTTTTTAAGTTTGAAAGAAGACAAAGATGTCTGATGTTAGGAATACTCAGCACGGTATTATTAAATAAGAAATGGAGGGATGCCAATTTTCTCCAAATAGTTTTGCAAATTTACCAGAATTCCAGTTGAAATCTCCATGGGATTTGGGTGGGGGACTTCATAAAATGACTCTAAAATTAATCTTGAAGAATAAATGCCTGAGAATAGCAAAACATTTTTGAAAAAGAATCTATGACAGCCCATAATAATAATTAAGCCAGAGGGCTATTGGTGCTGAACAAACAGAATACCCGACAAAGTGAACTGAAAACCAAAAAATATACTTTAAGTATCTTTAAAGAATTTAATGTTTTATAAAAGTGACTTTTCAATCAGCAGTGAAAAGTGGGATTGTAAAACAAATATTGGTGAATCACTTGGTAAATTGTTTGGGGAAAAGACCAGGTACATAACTCCTAACATATTCTGAAATAAAGTTTAGATGGGTTACGGAATTTACATAATAGTTGAAACTATTGAATTAATTGAAGAAAATATAAATACTAGCTTATTTATTCTTGAATAGAGAAAGTCTTTCTCAGAATGATTCTATGAAAGAAAACAATACACCAAAAGATTGATAAAGTTGATTACATTGAAAATATGCTCACTAATACAAAGCTGAAAGGCAGATATATTGGAGAAAATATTTTCTTTATAAAATTCAGGATATTGTAACATATTATATGGGATTAAGGAGCCTTTCTTTCCAATTAAAAAATATATATAAATAAGCAGAAAGATATATGGTCCAAAGGCTAACATGAGACCATGTAAAAGAAATGTAATTAAAAGTTAAGCATTTCTTGGGGCGCCTGGGTGACTCAGTCCGTCGAGGGTCCGACTTTGGCTCAGGTCATGATCTCACGGTTTGTGAGTTCCAGCCCCGCGTCGGGCTCTGTGCTGACAGCTCAGAGCCCGGAGCCTGCTTCGGATTCTGTCTCTCTCTCTCTCTCTCTCTCTCTCTCTGCCCCTCCTCCACTCACACTCTGTCTCTCTCTCCTTCTCCGGAAATAAATAAATACTAAAAAAATTTTTTTAAATATTTAAAAAAAAGTTAAGCCATCTTAAATGGCAGATTTAATTAGTAATCAAATAATTGGAAGTAAATATAGCAAGATATCCATTTTTCTCCTATCACATGTGCAAATATTAAAAAAGAAAAAAAGAAAACCATCAGTGCTTGGATGTGGGGCGATGGGTGTGACAGCACCACTGTCCGGTTACTTTGGGAACACGCACCAAAAACTTTAAACAGATGCGTAATTCTTCGCTATGGCAATTTCAATTTCAGAACTGGTCTTAAAAATAATTAAATGTGTCTGCAAAGACTTAACTCCAAAGATGCTTACCGTCACTTTGTGAATAATACCACACAATGGGGAATAAGTAGAATATCCCAGAATAAAGTATGAGTTAATAAGAGCTTGGTAAACCCACACCCAAAATACTTTTTGGTTAGTGAGACAATTTTTAACCGAATAATGATTGGCAGGATATAATGCTCACACTATAAGGCCGAAGTGTCAAAATTAGGGTAATACCCGTGTTTAGAAATCTCTCATTTAAAATGAACATGAACATACATGTAAAAATGTCTGGCAGAGCATATGTAAGACATTAATATTTCTGTCTGGGGGTGGAATTATACATGGTTTTTAGTTCTTGTTTCTATGTATTTGTACTTTCTCATTTTCTATAAAGAGTGTATTTCCCTTCTGTAATGAGAAGATACTCCGTTTTTTTAAGTTTATTGACTTATTTTGAGAGAGAGTGTGAGCAGGGGAGGGGCAGAGAGAGAGGGAGAGAGAGAGAATCCCCAGCGGGCTCCGTGCTCAGCATGGAGCCTGACCTGGGGCTCGAACTCCTGACCACGACATCATGAGCTGAGCCGAAATCAAGAGTTGGACGCTTCACCGACTGAGCCACCCTGGCGGTCCAAGACGCTACGTATTTTTTGAAAGGAAGTGGTGTTATTTGTGAAGAATCAGAAAAACCAGGTCATGTCGAGGTGAGAGGAATCACCCTGGGGGTTCCCACTGCCGGGAATTTGCGGTTGGGGTCGGGAGTCTAACAGCTTGGGGGAGAAAGAGGGCAGCAACCCTCCCCCATGCCCACTCACCACCACCTAGGCCTCGGGTAGCGTGGAGAGTGTGGTCCTGGATGCCAAGTCCTGTCACTTCGGCAAGTCCCTGCCGCCCACTGGCTCCCGGGCCGCGCGCCCTGAGCCTGCGGGCATGCACAGCGGGCTTTGTTTTCCTTTCCTGGAACAACATCCTTCAAGGTGGGGCCTCCCTCCGAGTTCCTCAGGACTCGCTGTGCAACACAATGTCAATCTGCAGACTGCCCAGACTATTCCATCTGGATTCCCTCTGGCTGGCAAGGGAAAAGTGCCCATCTCCAACCCCCCCCCCCCTTTGCCCCCAAATTTAATGAATAGCTTTCACTGCTTTCTAGATTTCAAAGTGTTTTTCTTAAATCCAAGTTTCTCAGCCCCTGCACTAGTGACATTTGGGGCCTGATAACTCTTTGCTGTGTGTGTGTGTGTGTGTGTGTGTGTGTGTGTGTGTGTTGGGCTACCTCATGCATTGTAGCAGGGTTAGCAGTGTCCCTAGCCTCTACCCAGTAGCACCCTTTGCCCAGAATCGCGACAACCCAAACACCACCTGGCATGGTCAAATGTCCCTGGAGATAAGGTTGTTAGATAAAACGCAGAAAGCCCAGTTCAATTTTAAGATAACGAATGATTATTTTTTTAAAGTTCACTTATGTATTTTGAGAGAAAGAGAGAGAGACTGAGCCGAAGCAGGGGAGGGGCAGAGAGAGGGAGAGACAGAATCCCAAGCCGGCTCTGCAATGTCCGTGCAGAGCTCTATGCGGGCCTCAAACTCACAAATCGTGAGATGGTGACCCGAGTCGAGATCAAGAGTCAGATGCTTAACCGACGGAGCCACCCAGGTGCCCCAACAAATTATTTTTTAATATAAGAATACCTCAAATATTGCACGGGACACCTGGGTCCCAAATATTGCCTGTGACACACACTAAAAAGTTATTGGTTGCTCTTCTGAAATTCAAATGTAACTGGGTGTCCTCTCTTTTTACTTGCTCAATCTTGAAACCCTTTCTGGGAGGCAAAATCGCCCCCAGTTGAGAACCATGAATAAAAGGCAACAACTATTTTCAGCCCTCTTTTATAGGTGAGGAAACTGAAGCTCTGGGGGAGAGAAATCCTTGGTCCAAGGCCACACGGAAACAAGAGTGCAGAGAAGAGATCTGAACCCAGGTTTCCTGATGACAAATTCCCTCTTTCTTCCTGCACACAGAACTACTCGCCTTTTCTCCCGAGAGGCTGAAAACGGAGAGACCACTGGGGTCAGGGCCACTATGCAGACGGTGCTCTGAATCACCAACGATTACGTTCTTTCCATATGTTCTCTGTAACACAACAATCCCTTGAAGTTAGTTATTATTCCACATTTAACAGATGGAAAATTAAGGATCAGAGAGTTTAAACAATTTACCCAAGTATATTTAGCTCGTAAGTGGTAGGGCTGGAATCCTAAAGCAGGTCTGACTTAATCCTTATTTTGCATCTCGGGCTGGTGTCCTTTGCTAATGTGTTTCTTTTCCTCAATCAACTAGGTCTGACTGAAATCTTCGAGCTACATTTTGTGGTTTCATGGTCCCAGAGCTTTGATTCATACATTCGAAAGCCAGGGATAAAAGGATGAACTGGTCCAGAACTCTTCTCAAATACTATTTCAGACAAAAACCGACCGGTTTGCTTTGCAGATATGGTGCCTCCCATGCGACGAGCCTCCCAAAACAACATAGAGGCAATGGCTAACCTGGACAAATCTGTAGGCTTTATCATCAGTTTCTGAGAAATTAAGAGCGGATTCCCTGTTATATGTTTTAAAAAGAAAACATGGCATAACTTGGCTTCTTTGTACGCAATGGGGAGGTGCTTCCAAGAACTATAATGAGTTTGGTAGGAAGTGGTAAACTCGTAAGGCCCACCTCAAATCTCACATTCCTTTTTTTTAAGCTTATTTATTTTTGAGAGAGTGAGAGCGAGAGCGAGAGAGAGCGAGTGGTGGAGGGGCAGAGAGAGAGAGAGGGAGACACAGAATCCTAAGCAGGCTCCATGCTACCAGCACAGAGACTGACACAGGGCTTGAACTCACAAACCGTGAGAACACGACCTGAGCTGAAATCAAGAGTTGGACGCTCAGCTGACTTGAGTTCTTTATGGGACTTTCATTGACCTCTTCCTTCTCGGGTAGAACTATTATTAGTTTCCTCAATTGGATTTTCCTGGCACTTTTTATATGCCTTGGTGCATATATTTACATGTGTATGTGTCTCCCCAGTTATTTATTAAGCATCCCATGTTTATTACCTATGGAAAGAAAAGAAGTAGAACATCTATGCAAGAGAAAAAGTTAGAAATCTTATGAACATTTAAGATTAGCTCTTCGATTTCTGTACCTCATTTCTCTTTCCCAGGCACCTAAGGCGAGGCCTTCCACGTAAGTCTTAGCGACTTGCCGAGTGAAGGGTGTCACAGAATCTAGTCGGGAAGATACCTTAGTGCCTCACAACTGAAAGTGTGGCCCACAGACCAGCATGACCGGCACTGCCTGAGACCCTGAGAGGAACGCAGAATCTCAGGATCCAGCCAGACCCGCTAAATCAGCTAAGTCACCAAGACTTCCAGGTGATCTGCATGTGTATTCCACTTTCGAGAAGTCCTGCCTTTGAGATCAGCAGCCCAGGGATGACAAATACACGGGACAGGGACTGAAGAAGCGCTTCATTCCCCATACATGGCAGGCATCACTCATCCGTCACAATAGCGTTCTCACTGCACGACAGGGCAGCTAGAAGCTTCTCTGGGCTATCACTGCCAATCAATTAGTATGGAAACCAACTTGCACCTCCCCCCAGATCTAGCAAGCGCTCTCATTTTACAGATGAAGAAACAGGCCCAAAGAAGGGAAGCGGTCTGACCAACATTAACCCCCTCCTTCACGGCAGGGACGATATTAAACTACCACTGTCCAGCCTCTTGTGCTCATGTTCCTGCCCCACCGTGCTGGGAAGTTAGGCAGACACAGCTCGAACCAGGACCTATCATTCTTTCTCACCGTCCCCCCAAAGAGCCCTAGGTTACCTGTCACTGTCCCCGTGCTGTGATGTATCAGAAAGAGCTCGAGCTCTTCTGGACTTAGAGCAAGACGGCCTCAATTGCCCCCAATCTTTAGATATCACTCAATACTTAGAAAGTTTTCTGCTAAAGGGGGAACCAGGGAACATATTTTCCATCGCAGTTGCACTCTAGTCACGGGACCTTGATTAAAAATAACCCATCCTCTCTCTCCCCTACTTGATGGTGAAACACCATCAAGCAAGCAGAAAGGACCACTAAACACCACGCAGACCCCTGGACCATCTTTCCCCGCCTATATCCCCCACTCCTTTCTACACTACATCTTTCCAACCCCCTCTAGCTTCAAAAAAAAATTAATGGCATTCATTGTTTATAAATGCTTCTCTGTTGATCTTTCCTATTTCGGTTCCTGACTGCTAGTGGAAAAACTCTCCCCACTTCCCCCGCCCCTCCCGCACTGAGCTTTAAATATAGCAACGGGAGTTGGGTTGGCTCAGGGCTTTGTGTTTGGAGTCCACAGCCTCTGCCCTCTGGGTCACCAGTTCACGTCGTAATACCCTGGCCACCGCGCTTTCCTTCTATCACGTGTGTTTGGCTTAAATTTTTGCGAGAAGACATCCTCCTTGATGACCACTTTCCCACGACCATCTGGGAACTATCTGAGCTTGACATCCCTGACCCTGGTATGGATGATCCCGGCTGCCCTGTCTGCCGCCTTGTCCGGGGTCTCTGGTTTTCACACTCCCGTTCGCTTTCTTCGGAACTGTTCTAGCTTAAGGCTTGAGCACTGGCATTTCTCCTGAGGGGTCCCTAGAAGGGACTGGTCAGTCTAGGCTTTCTCCTTCTCTCCATCCCCAAAGTGCCTCCCTGGGAGTACCAACCTTTTGTACATAAAGACGGCTTTCGTAACACTGCCCAGCTTTTGAGTGCTGCGGTCCACAAGGAATCTTCACACGTATCACTTTATTTGGTTAGTAGTAAATCCCAACAAGTCGGTGGAGGTCTACCAGCTGTCCGAGGTCACTCGCTCTACCAAGAGCGGAACCACCCCGGCTCCTCTGTCCCATTCTGCCCCCCTCCTGCTCTCTCCCGCAGGTCTGTATTTTGGGTTTATTCGCAGTGATCCACGAACAGATGTTTGCTAGTGCGCCCACTACTGTCAGGGGTAGTGAGCAAAGTTTCACTTCCTATAAATCCAATGGGACAAAGCCCTTGCTCCTTTGCCTTTGTTGGCTACTGGAGGTTTTAGAGTAAGTGTCAAGCCGGGGAAGCTTCCGTGTAATTCTTCAGGCAATGGGAGAGTGGGGCATTCCTGAGAAAGGCAGGAACTCACTGTCCGTTTGCTTTCAGCTGAGGTTTGGCAACAGAGGAGGAGGTAGAGATGGGTTGAAAGAACACACCTGAGGGACTTCTTGAACTAGTTCATGTGAGATGTGCTGGACGAAGGCTGGGCTGGGGCGGGGGCAGCGGGGGAGAGAAGTCGGCCCGGCCTGACTGCAGAGAGGTCAGTGTGTGGGGTTTCTGGAGGAAGGGGACAGGGTGGAGTCACAGACGGCCTTGAGGCTCTCCCTGGCCAGAAGCTGAGCGCGTGAAGGAGCCACCTGCCCCAGCAGGAATGGTCCCTCGGTGAATTGGCAGATTTTATGGGCCAAGATGCTGCTCTGCTCCACTGTGGACGTATTCGAGCATTCTGGCATCGCCAAGGCCTCCGGGCAGCCAAGTTCTGGCCGTCGAAGTGAGAGACTGGGCCCACGGAGAGAAGGCAGGCGGGCAGCAGCCCAGCCCCTCCTCCGCCCTCCCTCCCCCCCGGGGGGAGGGTGGCAGGACAGGAAATGGGGGGAAGCAAGGAAAGTTACTATAACCGGACACTACTGCTTTTGGACGCGGTCTCATTTAATCTTTATCCCAAATCTACCAGAATAGGCAGTTTTGATTTCTATTTTTAAAATGGGAAAACAGATGCTCAGCCGATGTTCCCCGAGATGTCCTTTTCACACAGGGATACCAGGCGGATCGCATGCAAAGTGATACAGGCCTTAGGGGTCACACGGAGGCCGGTTCAGTGCCCCACCTCGGTTTTAATGAGTAACTCTCGTTCCCTTTTGTGGCATGAGAACAGGGTAAAGGTGACGCTTCGGTCTTAGGCTGTGTGGCATCGTGGACCGGCTGAAGCGACGTGAATTCTTTAAACGATGTTCTTGCTATGGCAATGGCAGCACACCTCTCCCTGACCGAGGGCGTGGGTGCACGTGCGATGCGCACACGGGGGCCCTCCCGCATTCGTCTGTGGTCATGTTGTTGGGGTGTGGGGGGCAGGGTAACCATAGACTTTTGCATTTTCTTGCCAGGTAAGCTTCGAGTGTGATAGAATAATCTAGGCTTTGTTTCCTCTCCTTCAGCAACCAGGCAGTGTTTGGTAAGCTACGAAGGAAATGCTTTCATAGTATTTAGCAATGGATTTCTCCCCCCACCCCCACCCCTATCTGCAGTCCTTAATAGCTGGGTCCCAATGCACAGGTGTCTCCCATAGATACACACACACACACACACACACACACACGCCCTGCCTGATGCTTTGAGTCCCAGATACACACAAAGCGCTGCCCTATATTTTACTACCAGCCTAGTTCTGTCACTTTATGATGTGGTAGCCACTGCGGCTGCACAAGCCACGTTCTAAAGTAGGTCAGTGGAACATTCTCCGTGAAAGCAGCCGAATGGAAGCGCAGGATACACATCTTCCAACAGGTCTGCATCTCCCGTGTTCACAGCAGGAGGCGGCCCGTTCCCATGGATCCCTAGTCTCCAAGCACAGAATTAACAATGGAACGGATCCAAGGGCAGGCGGCCTCCCTATATTTGTCGTGACTTGGTCTGAACCTCAAGCAGGAAGGCATGAATCAGCAGTATCACAGTCAGGCAAAGGTTCTGCCATCTTGAGTTTAGAAAACTCTCAAAGCGTATCCGGGATTCAGAGAGGTGCCCACTTTCTGACTGCTCCAAGTCTTCCTGGGACGATTCCTTCTCCCTTCCTTCTGTCCTGGGCACCTTTTTTATTTCTTGATGGACGGGACAAAGAAAAAAATGTCTGAAGCCCAGTGGATCATGGGAGAACATGGAAACACATGTATTCAGCATATATTTGCTATGATATTACTAGGTATTACTAGATCACCTAGCTGGTGATCTACAGGGAATGGCTAAAAACTGAACAAAAGACCACCTTAAATTATCACTCTCCCCTCTCTGATGGGTTATTCACGCAGGGAAAATACTTTCCTGTATTGTCCCTTTTTTTTCTGCTAAGTTATAATCTTAAAAGACTCCAAAAATGCCAGTATCTTCTTTGGGGCACACAAAACATTATTCTTCTGGGAAATTATTGCTATGCTGTGATTCAAGAAATCACCAAGGCGTTTGCAAACATCATGATCTATAATTTAAGAGGGACAGTTGTCTTCTTTTGGCTGACTTTTTAAAAATGACGTTCCCCCCAATTGGTACATGGGGGAGGGGAAGGAACAAAAAAACTTAGAGGGGGAAGGAGCCAAACCATAAGAGATTCTTAAAAACTGAGAACAAACTGAGGGTTGAGGGGGGTGGGAGGGAGGGGAAAGTGAGTGATGGGCATGGAGGAGGGCACCTGTTGGGATGAGCACTGGGTGTTGTATGGAAACCCATTTGACAATAAATTTCATATTAAAAAAAAAGACTTTGGCCAATTACTAGTAAAACAAACAGTCCACAGAAATAAAATCATGCCTTCTCTTTGGGAAATGTTTATATTCTGGAGACCTTCTCCACTTGGTCCCCTTTCTTATTCTGACTAGTCATGAGATGTTTAAGGATGGGGTGTAGGAGGGAGACAGGGTGTATGTCTTCCTAATGCTAGCTTGGGTACATTATGAAAAACAGATTTAGGAGCATATGCATAAGTATGGCCAACATGCTACTAAGGTCTAGACAAACTAGATTCTGACAGTTCCTCTGGCTTCCTGACTTCCTCAAACTGGTCCCGAAATGGGGTTCAGCTATTCTCCCAACAGTGATTTGGCTTCAGGACATCCCGGTCAGGTCACCTGGATGGGGGTGGGGGGATAGCTTGGGAAGGCCCGTGAGAGCATCGTGAGAAGCCCGTTAAACCCACCTTGTCCACCGCATGCCATGGTCTGTCATGGAAGGAGGCCCAAGGGGTCTTTAGCTTAAAGTGGGAGGGGCTCCTTGTCAATTCTTCCAGTTTCTAGATACCTTCTCTCTCATTTCCTTTGCTACCTCCCAGGCTCCCCACCTGAATTAATGAAGACGTCAGACATCCGCACAGGGCCGGGCACACAGTCGGTGCTCAATCAAAACGGAAGAATGGGTGGGGAATACAGGGAAGCAGGGAATGGAACGTCACCATCCAAGTCCTTGTGAGAGGTAGTACCAGACAGGAACTGCCACCCCGGATGATCCAATTACTGTCATAGGGCAGCCGTTTCCAGATCTTTAGATTTCACAGACTAATAGAAACGGGGAGAGCCAGCCACTAGCCGCAGTGAAAGCAGACTGGTCAGGGAGACAAAGCCATAGGACATGGCTGAGGGATATTTGCAGAAACTGCAAGAAACCCTGAGTTGCTCTTCGGTCGGCCCCAATCTGCAAGAGGTTTATTAGCCAAGCAAGTGGCCCCGTGGCCATTCACTCCTGTATGCCTTTGGTACTGAAAATACACACCGGGAAACTGAGACACAAAACAAAAACAGAGCTTAAGAGTGGAGACGTTATGTAATAGAACAGATGGTAAATACTGAAATCAGTTACAATTAGAACCGTCTAAATAGATGTAGAATCTTATTATAAGGTGTGCATGTATCTTAAAACTTATTCTCAAAGGTCTGACTTGCAAAACATTGGAGTTGTAAAAGTAAAAGTCTGGATTGACAAAAGTGGCACACTTACTTGAGTCAGGATTAGAAATCTGGTAAATTATCTGGAGTAACGGAGAAATCAAAATGTCATATGTATTTTCACCTTTTAATAACCTGAGAGGCGAGGAAGAACAGTGTTCTGGGAAAACCTCAGAGGTAATCATTAGGACAAGAGCATATTACATATCTTCCCAAACACGGGAAGTTATAAAAGGAAAAGAACACACAAGCCACATGACTAACACACACACACACACACACACACACACACACACCGGAAGGAAACAGAAAACACAAAATAGAAACTGCATAGTAACAGACAGAAGGAAAGCCAACTATTTCACTCAGAGAATGAATGCGAATCCATAAATCTCTTCGAATTTGGAATAAAAATTCAAGTTGGGGAAAAAAAAAGAAATCTAAAGTCCAATTATGTTGAGTTGCCAAAGCAGCACTTAGATAACGTGACAAAAAAAAAAGGTTTAAAGTCAAAGGTGGATAAAGGCAAATATACACAAAACGAAGTTGGGGGTTTTACTATAACGGTGGGAATTCAGGACACGAGGGTTAAACAGGATGGGATGGCCTTGTATTTGTATGTGGCTATAATGCAAAATAAAGATATCCCTGTTATGACCCCCTTTGTGCCACCTTTGCATTAAAATATGCAACAAAAAGGGGAAATGAAGAGAAATGTCACGGAGGAAGAAATAGGCTTCTGTGTCAAGCTCCCTTTAGGGCAGGCTGAAGCCTTAATATACCTGGAGATAACTTTCAGAGGGATTAGGAATTTTCCATATTCTTTCTCTGTTTTGTTTTTAATTTACTTCTGTTTCTTTTATTTTTAAGTTTATTTATTTACCTTGAAAGAGAGAGGGCATGTGCATGTGGGGGGCAGAGAGAGAGAGAGAGGGAGAGAGAGAACCCCAAGCAGGATCTGTGCTGTCAGCACAGAGCCCCATGCTGGGCTCGATCCCACGAACCATGAGATCATGACCTGGGCCAAAATCAAGAGCTGGGTGCCTAACCGACTGAGCCATCCAGGCGCTCCAATTCGCCTCTACGTCTGTTGGCGTACTTCAGGGCAGACTGGTTTTTCCCCACCCGCTAATTAGCATTTTCTAAAACCTCCGTGCGTGCAGTGTGTGTGCTACCTGCTATGGGAACGGGCACATCAGGGAGACTCACGTCTTCAAGCGGCTCACCAAAGTCTAGGCTGTTTGAGGAACGGTATGAACGTTCAGGGAAGTAGGTGGCCACCAAGGAACTCGAGAAAGCACTGTAACTGGGCCTTCGCAGGTCTCGGAATGGGACAGATGGGGAGGCGGAGCAGGAAAGATGTTCCACAAGGAAAGACAAAACGCCAGCACACTGAAAACGGGCTCCCAAACCACGATCGGGACCGTCCCCAGGGAGCAGGATGTCTGGGGGGGGGGGGCTGGTCAAGGGTCTTTCGTTTTCAAGGCAATGACGTGTAGGTCCCACGAGATGCCCCAGAGCCTAACAGCAGCCCACACCCCCCGGCTGCCTCCACGTCTGCGTGAGACTCCAAGAAACCTCCTTCCTTGGAGCCCACCAGCATCCATGGCTGTTCAATCTCCCCTGGAAGGAGCGTGGATTATTTTTTCTTGTAAGTCGTTTCCTGGGAGAGATGGCTTAGCACGCGGCAGCAGGCATCACGTTTTGGGAAACCGACGGAAGAAGGCAGCTTAAAAGTATTCTCTGCCCCTTTAGTTGAAAGGCGCCGAGTCCAATGCTCTCTGAGAACACTGGCCCTGGACTGGAGTCTTAAGAACTCTTTAACGAATTTGCCTTTGTGAGCACTGAGAGGGCTTTCTGAATTGAGATAGAAGCCCCACCCTCTTCAACAGCAGCCAAGTGGAATCGGGGAAAAGTAGGTGTCGGGATAGAGCACCTGCTCCACTGCCTGTTCTCCACTGATAACGCTCGGGAGCTTCCAGCATCGCAGGACTCGAGAATGCTAACGCGGGCTCCGAATATCCAGAGGGAGCGCAGCGCACAGCGTTTTCCAAACATACACTTTACTGGGGGAAAATCCGCCCCCTCCCCAAACCTGCGGAGCTCGCTTCTGGGGTTATTTTTAGAAGCTCTTCCCTTCGGTGTCTTTCATCATTGTGGACTTGAGACCCCGGAGCGAGTTTAAACCCTCTTCTGGATGGGATCTCTTCAGCTCCTGGAGGACCCTGATCGTGCTCCCCGAAGGCTTCTCCAGGCCAAACACAGCCACGCCCTGCGAACATTCCTCATCTGGTAGAGTCACCATCTCCACACCCCACCTGTGCTCCGTATTTTTTCAGTCAAATACGCCCCTAGCATCAACACGATTCTCTCAAGGGGGCCAGAGGAGCAAAGAATACAAAGAAATGACCTCGGTCGGACCGGGCGTTATATTGCAAGTTTGTCCTCTGGTAAAAAAAAAAAAGTAGCAGTTACATTAGTGCTACTTGGAAGCAGTGAAGACACCAGAGGAGAAGGATCCCGTTGGACAAAGCACCGAGGTCTCCGTACTGGATTTTAAGACGGACACGTACCATGACCCAAAAGAAAGCAATCTGCATGAAACTTAAGAAAAAGGTCCTAGAGAGCATTTGTGATTTTTCTCATTTAGAAGCTGTGCAGCTGCTAAAACAATCGTCTGGTCAACCGACTGATGGCAGCTCAGAGGTTTCATTCTATTCTAAGAACACACAGATGTGACATTTGCTTTTCCATATTCCCCTTGATTTCTGTTTTGGCCTTTCCCATCAAGAGACGACTTCACTGGCGAGTCAACACTGTCTTGTCTTTTTAGCTTTACGTACAAATGTATATGCGTCTGTGTGTGTGTGTGTGTGTGTGTGTGTAGTTTTTTCTTCCATTCAACGTTTGGTTAATATTTTATGGCTGTTTTTGAGCAATCAGATGACGTCAGGACAGGTCAGGAAACAGTTAAACTAATGGTCAAACGAGTATTAGCAGACAGGCCTTGGACTCATGTCATGCAAGATATCCTCATGTTATAATGTTACCATGTGACCGTTCATTCTGATGGTAACACGGTGTTATAGGTACATCAAGGCCACGGTCCATCTGCATTTTATGTTCATTCGTAGCGGAGGACGCTTTTATACTGCATCTAAGATTACAGATGTAGGGATGCTGTGAGTGCCTTTTCCAGATCTGAGTTCTTTCTCCTGCCGATGCTGTGACTGTTCGGTCTGAAGCCAACTCCGACTGCGAGCACGCCCCTGCCCTGCCTCTTCTGCGCAGGGCAGCAGAATCCGAATCCCTTCTCCTGAGGGCACGCTCCACAAGAAACCACTCTCACAAGAATCTCTACCTCAGGTCCAGTTCTGGGGCTGCTCACCTAAAACAGAGCCAGAGTTTTTTCCCCGGCGGTCGCCACTCGGATGGTTTGAAGGTGAACGATTCTTTGCGCAGTGACTGTATACGCAACTTGACATGTCAAGCACGGACATCCAGCTGTTTTGCTAAGTATGTGTTTAGGAAATAGGAGCCCGTTGGATAGGCTGTCTTCTAAGTGGATGCCGACTAAGAACATTTAGTTAATTAAAAAATAGTTTGGGAAACAAGGCATGAGACAGTCAACAGGAGAATGGAGTCCTTTGGAAAAAAAAACCTCTTTAACCGATGGAGTGGACTCGTGCATTGAGATAGTTATGGTGATAGGTTAGATATGGTGATAGTTATTTTGACTTGTTCAAGTCTCTGAAATTTCAATGAGAGGCAGATTACCGCAAGCAGACTCAATGCTCTCCCAAAATGAGGGTGCCGTTGATGGAATACATTTAAGTTGATACATGATGCAGAGGAGTCCCCACCCCTCATGCCCGTGGCCAAAGCCTGAGGGTGGCCAGAATCGATCCGCTTGGTGGGGAAAAGATGCCCATTAAACCAAGAAGATTCTCCCAGTCTAAGGCTGGGTCATCAGTCTTCTTGACTCAAAGGCTGGGAAAGTCAGCACTGGGGCTGAGGTACACCTACCTATTTCTCTTATGTCCCATGAAAGGTTGGGTTGACCGTCTTTGGCTTGCAGAGCTGACCCATTTTTCTAGAAGGGGACAGCCTAAGGAGGTGATCGTAAAAGGTAGCCATGTCCTGGAGGCAAGATCAGACTGGCAGAAGGGCCTGCCACAGTGCCTGCTCAACCCAAGGGTCTGTGTGCCACATTTGCAGGGGAGGTGCAAATCTGAGGACAAGGGCAAAGCTGGCGACTGGGAACGAGCTATAGAGTGAAAGAGGTGAGGAAATTAGCAACATACAGGTGGGGTCCTGGTTTACTTTCACTGGTAGATGAAAATGTGTAGCCTTCCCAGCTTTAGGGCACAGTCAGGCAAGGAACAAATGTGAGGCCCTATCAACCCAATGAGTGTCCATTCCAAATTAGAAATCCTAGACAGTGAGAATGCCAGGTTCCTTTTACTTTTTATTTTTTTAAAGAGTTTTCATTTATTTTGAGAGACAGAGAATGAGAGAGCAGGGGAGGAGCAGAGAGAAGGAGTGAGAGAGAGAGAGAGAGAGAGAGAGAGAATTCCAAGCAGGCTCCATGGTGTCAGCGTGGAGCCCCACGTGGGGATCAAACTCATGAACCATGAGATCATGACCTGAGCCAAAACCAAGAGTTGGATGCTTAACTGACCGAGCCACCCAGGCGCCCCAGATTCCTTCTGTTTTTAAACAAACATCCATCAGCTAGAAAACCTCACAAATGAGATTTGACTTTTCCTGGCCATCATGATGTAGCCTTTGGTTCTCAGCTGAAAGGAAAAAAAACCTGCTCTAATACGTTTTCTGAAATGTCACTCTCAGGAGATAGCAGCAGATAGTCTTTCCCTGGAATCTGGGATATGAAAATGACCTGTGGTTGGAAGGAAACGAATCTTCAGGTGATACATGTAGAGACAGGAGGCTAAGTCTGAAGAGTAGGGAAAGAGAAAGGGGACAGATGGACTGTGCCCTGCGATCCCAGACTAGCGTGTTCCGTGCCTCGTCTCAGGAAGTGAGAACATTTGCCAGCCTCTGCTTCACGTAGCTTCCTCTCCTCACCTCCCTCCTTGGCCACCTCCCTTTCCCCCTTTTTCCTGCCTCAAATTGCTTCTCTCATTCTCCTTCCTTTTTCTTAGAAGGAGCCTGCCTTCTTTACTTCGCTTTCATCTTGGAAAAGAGCAGTGCGCCTTGATGATGATTCCTTTAGATGTTCATTTATTTAATTTTGAGAGAGAGAGAGAGAGAACAACCAGAAGAGGGGCAGAAAGAGAGGGAGAGAGAGAATCCCAAGCAGGCTCTGTGCTGTCAGCGCAGAGCCTGAAGTTGGGCTGAATCTCATGAACTGTGAGATCATGACCTGAACGGAAACCAAGAGTAGGACGCTTCACCGACTGAGCCACCAGGCACCCCTCTGTCTTTTTCAAGATAAAATGGCAGCTACAATATAAATTTAATTCTAATAAAGGAAAAGTACAGTGAGAATTCTCTTCAGCACGGGGCACATCTCTTGGTGATTTTCAAGATGGGAGTCCTTCAAAATTGTTGCTGTACTTGAGAAGTACCTAAATCCTCCCTTAGGGTATTGATTGTGACATTCTTCAGAGGCAAACTCATTTCTGTCACTCATTTTCAAAACACATGTTCCTTTGTCTTTTCACACCGGTCACAGTGAGATTTAAACTAGAGACACAGCACCACCCATTTAAGGGTTATGGATAGCACTGCCTTGAAAAGGCCTGGTGCAAATTTGTGTGGAATTGAAAGTGATGCGTTGGACTTGGAAGAATGTTAGGCAGACGCGCAGACTAGGTTGGAGGCCAAGTTTCCTCAGTGTCCTGGGCATGGAACACGAGACCCTCTCCCACCATGCTCACAGTCAGATCCAAATCATCACTTCCAGATGGAGAAATGGAATGGAAGGGTGGTACAGCCCCCAAGACTCGTGCAGTCTACCACACAAAAGAGGTTCGATAATCAAGAGGCCACCCTAAGTAAGCAAGGAGGAAGACTGGATTATGGACCCCATTCTTCCCCCCTCCCTGTACCTGTGCCTCTGGCCAGGTGGCTCTGAAGTCCCTGCCACCAGAGGCTGAGAGCATTTCTCCATTCCTTGGTGTGGGCTGGGTCCACGCTCTGGTGGAATGCCACCAATCCAAGGCTTTAAGAAACTCTGTATGCCTCCACTTGTCCTCACCATGAGGAGAGCACAACCGGGCTGGCCCACTCGTCCAAGGAAGGGGTAAGAGAAGAAGAAAAGCATATGCGATGGCAGCCAAACCCCAGCTGATCTGAAGATGCCTGAGTAAGAGTCAAAGAAGGCTACTCCAAGTGTTGGCGTTTGAGAGGACTTGTTTGTTACACAGCGTTACTGAGAAACCCCTGAGTGATACAAGCGCTGCTCTGAAATGTGGCTTGTTCTAAGGAAGAACATGAATAATGGTGGCTAGAAAATGAGAGTGTGAATGGATAATGGTTCTCTGAAGATGAGGACAGCCCTGTGTGTCTGTTTGCAAGACGGGAAGATGTTCCTCCCCATTCTGAACATCCCACTCCTTAACCGGGTCTCGGCCAAGCGTGAAGGGAAACGTAGAATCCCGCCTTCCTGGCCACATTGGAAACCACTGACAGGTCCGAGCTCGGCGACGACAGACGTGGGCTTCTTCGGGAAGCTCAGACATTTCAAATCTCATTGTGAAGACTATCAGATAGATAAGGAAGTAAGAAAAGACTTTCGGATGACCACAGCCTGACAGACGTTAAACTACTCAGCACTCACAAGGGAAGCCATTCATTCATTCACAGGTCAAGTGCCTGGGGTAAGTGGGTTATAGTCTCACTGAAACTTGCCTTTTAACTTTGCTCCTTGTTCCCAACCCTTTCCTCTAAAGCCGCATAGCATGAGTCTCTTGACTCTCCCAACATGGTACTTGAAAACACAGCTGCACATCCCAAGTCTCGTACACACCAAACTCCCAAAGCTTCCTTAGGATTTTGTTTGGACGCACCGCTCACCATTCGGATCACTCGTCTAGACACCCACTCGCTTGTCCATATCCCTTATAAAATATGAAATGGAGAATTAGAGACAATCCTCGATGTGAACCTAAAACACTGCCATGTAGATGAGGGGCTTCTTAACGTGTGGACGTTATTTTTCCAACTATTTATGCCTATTAAGCTTAACTTTTTTCTGTAAAACTAATTTGGTTTATCCTGTGAATAGATTTCTCTGCTTCAGGAGAGTAATGACTATTTTCTCCTCTAATGATAACCAACTCCAATGGGCTCCCTTTACAGAGAAACTTCTAGATGCCTGGTGCTTCCCATCTGCCAGCTCATGAATCCATTGAAAACCCTGAGGTTTTCATAGCTGTATAGAATGAGGACACAGGTTCCGAGAAGGTGAGTCACTGGCACTAGGTCACACGGCTGCATGGGGTTCAACTTCAGGCTGATTCCATGAACGTAGTCTTTCTACTATCCTCACCCCCTCACCTCATTTTATCTGGGAAGGGAAAGGCTAATTATGTCATGGGAATAGGCAGGAGAAAAATACGGGTCAGCGTTCTCCCCATTCTGTGCACTGACCAGAAAGGTGTCTCTTTGCCCACTCCAAATGAAAATGGCCTCTCACCATGCGACACGACAAAGCCATCGGCTGGAGTAAGTACGACAATCACGTGACTGGCCTCAGAACCCGGATGGAAAGGAACCAACAGAGGCCAGTCTTGTGATCTTCAACCGAAGTTTTCTTCTATGATTGTGGTGGACACTGCTGATGCCTTGCCCAGATACCCCTACCGGGTGTCCGGGGGCAGATGAACGGCCTCCCAGAGGTGTCCCCCTCCTAATCCCCAGAACCTGTGACCGTGTTACGTTACACGGCAAGGGGAAATCAAGGTTACAGACAGAAAGAAGGAAGGCCGCCAGTCAGGTGGCCTTGAGACGGAAGGATTATCCAAATGGGTGCAAGAGGGGCAGTGAGGACCAAGGAGACGGCAGTGTGAGAAAGACGTACCTGCCATCATAACTCTGAACACAGAAGGGGCCACAGGCCAAGGTGTGGACAGCCTATCAAAGCCGGAGAAGGCAAGGACATACACTCTCCCCTAGAGCCTCCAGAAAGAAACGTATCTCCTGACACCTTGGTTTTAGCCCGCTGAGACCCACCGCGGACTTTCAACCTCCAGAACTGTGAGACAGTGACTCTGTGTTGTTTTAACCTCCTAGATTTGTGATAATCGGTGACAGCAGCGAAAAGCCCCGACTGCTCCGGAGATGTGTATGCTGGCTCCCGATGGCCCACAGCGACCCCTTTCTCCAGACAACTGCCTTCAACGGAGCATGACCCACTGGACCCAGCAGGTTAGGGAAGGGCCTCCACCATGGGAGGAGGGAGGGGCCACTGCCAGCAGGATACAAAAGGCTGGCCTCCAGGAAGGCCGGGCTGTGTAACCCTGGAGCCAGACTCCCGCCAGGCGGGGACCGCTTCCTTATTTAGCGACTTCCCTGCCCCATCTGCTTCCTCCCTCCCCCTTCTCCCCAGGGTGCCCCCTCAACAGATCCCAGACGTCTAACTCCCCTCTGGGGCTCTGCTTCTAGGGAATGTGACCTGAGGCAACGGTCACCCTCAGAAGGGATGCCAGCCTGTAGGAAATTGGTGCTGGAGGGGACACGGCAGGGTCGGACAGAAGTGCCTGCGTCAGGGTAGGAGCGCTGGGCCGTGAGGCTAGAGAACATACCAGCTTTTGCCTGGGACCTCGCTGGGCCCCGGGCCTGGCTTGCGAGTCTGAGGTTCTGGACCTTAACAGCGTCCCTCCCTGAAACGTTCGTGGCCAAGCCCAACTCTGAAGCATTTAGGACGTCAACGAGCGGGAGCAGATCTCCCACACCTGTTGGCCTCAGAGTACTTAGGGCACCCCACGAATTGGCCCAGCGACACCTCTGGAGGGTCAGGGGCATCTCAGGAAGACGGGGCACAACTGGATTGGCCCTGCATCTTTCATTTTCGGCCTCGCTTCCATTTGGGATGACCTCTCCCTTCTCCTAGCGGGGATATGGTGGGGGGGGGGGGACATCCTCGGGCCCCCTGGGAGCAGACACAGGCCTGTCTCCTTGCGCTTTCTTCCTGTTCTGCGGTGACGGGTCAATTACCAGGGTATACTGCTGCTCTCGAAACAACGGGTTCAAGTTCACTCTGAATCCCACCCGAACTGCCTGTAGCTGGGACGTTTTGGGGGGTCCTTCCTGTCATCTGGGCACACCCCCTAAGACTCTCAGGCTGCCGCCACGAGCGGGTTCGTGCCAGGCACAGAGACGTAATGGCGGCTCCATCACCTTTCCCACCCCGTTCAGTGCCTCCCCCAGAATCATCCCCCCCACACCTGCCCGTCTGGCTCATCTGCTTGTAATTCACCAAGCAACAGACCCCCCTCCCCAGGCTGCCCAGACACACGTCGCCGTGCGCCCTGGAGCAGATGCTGTGATGTGTCACTCGAGCCCCCCTGCAGAATTCCACGCCCAAGCGTCCCACGTCTTGCTTGCCTCCCACCGATTCCCTCTCTGCCAACTGCCCTTGGCTGAAAAGAGCTGCTCCATTCAGGATCTTGCCCCCTCCCCAAGGGCTGCCCGTACGCAGTGAGAGGTGAGGCAGGGGCACCACGTCCCGGACCTCCAGCCTCCAAGCAGACGACCGTACAGGGCTCCCTGGGGACCCGGCCCAAGTTGCACCTGCTTCACCATCCAACGCCTCCCTCTGCCCCGTCCTGCCTCCCTTCCCTTTGCCCAGCTATCGATCCCCCAAACAACCTGCCCTCGT
This sequence comes from Panthera uncia, assembly GCF_023721935.1. Classification (NCBI taxonomy): domain Eukaryota; kingdom Metazoa; phylum Chordata; class Mammalia; order Carnivora; family Felidae; genus Panthera; species Panthera uncia. The sequence goes on from NC_064810.1 coordinate 150,908,028, forward strand.
GCACGCCTCTGAGGCTCGGAACCCGTCCTGGAACCCGGACCCGGGCCGCACCGCTCTCACCGGCCTGTCCGGCGGGCGCGGGGACCTGGAGGTGGGGGTGGGGGAGGCCTTACCCACGATCATGTGGTTGCACACATCGCAGAAGGTGGGCTTCTTGAAGATGTGCTCCTGAAAGGCGTGGGCCTTGCCGCCAGCCCCGGGGTGCAGGGCGGCCCTGGTGGGTGTGGACGTCAGGCTTCCGGGCGCAGGGAGCGGGCTGGAGCTGGGGCTGACCTCGGCCAGCATGTCCGCCTGCAGCTTCACGTCGCTGTTGGTTCTCTGGAAGAAGTTGTCGGCGCTTTTGCTCCGTAAACTCTTGGTCTTGAAAGAAAGTGATCGTTTTAGTTTCTGGAGCTGCAATGCAATGACAGAACACACTCTTACGATCGATCATGCAGACTCAGGCTGTGGGGGTGAGGTCGGCTGCAGACGCTTGTGCCATCCCCCCCCCCCCCATCCCGGGACACCCTTGGACCCAAGGAGGCTCACGCGCGTCCCTGCGTGGGTGGGGCGAGGTCAGGGCCTGGAGGGAGTTGGCCCGTTCTCTCCCCGCCCCCTCCCGAGCCAGAAGACCCAAAGAGCGCGCACGGCGCCTGTGCTTCTGCCCCTGCTCCTGGAGGTCCTACCTGCGTGCCATCAGAATGTCCCGTGACACTGGACTTTTGACACCACCTGCCTTCTGAATTTGAATCACTGGAACGACTAAGCGTTCGACCTTCTGGGCTCGGTGGCCGCGTCTACGATGCCAGGACCTCTGCTGGATGTTCTCTCTTATGGTCACTTAGCAGCCACCCATCTCTATACACAGCAGAGCAAGAGAGGCCGCTGCGTGACTGGGAATCCACGTGGCCAAAGTATCCACGGAACACGAACTAGAAACTCTCAAGCCTGCGTGGGTCTGAAGCGTACGGACGGGTAATCTGGGCGTGGGCATGTGCGTGGGATTATCTGTCTGACCTTCTCTGCCCTTCTCCCTGCTTTGCTGCTGGGTTTTGGCCATGGCAAACGGGATCGTTTTTCCTTTGACCTCAGAATTGGAATTACGAAGGGTTAAAACATGGGTTTGGCAAAGCCTTATGGCTTTGGTCCGGTCTGTACCACCAATCTAGCCTTCACATTGGAGCCAGAAGGGTCTTTTGGAAACACAGATGTGAGCATGTGAGCCTGGGGGTCTTCGTGAAGTTTCTTGAAGCTTCATGAAGTCTCCTTTGTTCTTAAATCTAAAGAGACGCTCCTTGTCATGGGCTCCAGGAACTGGCAGATTCTGGGTCCCCGTGACAGCTTGCACCAGCGTGTACCTTGCTCTGTCCATGGCAGCCACGGTGGCCTTTTAGAAGTCCGTGATATTTACTATGCTTTCTCCTCACTGCCCCTTTTGTGCAAATGTTTCCCTTTCGCCCAAATAAGAGGAACGGAGCGCTTAGTGGCTGTGTGGTCTGCGAGAGGTCACTTTACCTAGAAGGTAGTTTCCTTTCGTAACTGAATGTCCAAGGGGACTCTGCCTGTCGCCTGGAATTAATGTCTTTGACCCAAAGCTGCAGATAAAAAGGTGGTAAAGCACACTCGTCTAATAAGGCCCCCTGCAAGTGTGGTCACCGCCCCCCCCACGGGATATATAAGATGAGTTGATAAGCCCATGCCAAACCTAGTCACCTCTGCATCTCCCCTCCAACCTCTTCCATAGAAGATCAGGAAGATGTGGTCTTCGGTGCTTGGGGTAGACTGCAAAAACGCCCCAATTTTCTACCCTTCCTCTTCCCCATTCACCTCTGCAATGTGACTTTGCAGACCCACCAGTCCAAGGTAGTGTAACTCCTCACTCCTTGGATCTTGTTGGTTTGGGGAATTTGACCAAGAGAAGGTGGCAGAAGCAGTTCCGAGCCAGTTCCGAGCCCAGACCTCAAGCCGCCTGGCATGCTCTGTCCTCCCTCTTGGAAACCAAACTGCCACAGGAGCTAAGCCAGTGCAGCCTGAAGGATGATGACGGGCACACAGTCCCGTCACTTCCCATCACATGAGCAAGACCCCTGAAGCACAGCCACCCTGTTTCCCTGCGTGGAATAAAGAGTCTAGATGAGACCAGAAGAACCGTCGAGCTGAGTCCCATCCAAATCGCCAACCCACAGAACCATCAACTAAAGAGATGACTGGTGTTTGAAATCATTAGGCTGGGTGTCTATTGTGTGTAGACGCAATACGTTGCTTCTTCCCACCTTCCTGGAATGTGGTGGGATTGTCATTCCTTGCCCAGGTGATGTTGGTTGTGGCTGTGGGAAGCCAGGGAGCCATCCAGGGAAGAGGCCTGCAGGGCCGTCTAGCGGAGCCCCACTAAGGCCAGCAATGAGGCATCATTAGCCAGAAAGTTCTGGCCAGAGAAGCAGCAACACCCTACATTAAAAGGTCAGAGACAGCGGGCCCTTTTCTCTACAGCCCAAACCCACCAGAGGAGCTACAAACATCAAAGGAGGAGGAGGAGAAGCTCACAAGTTCTTTGGGAGTTGTTTGTTCTTGTACCATAACCTGGCCCATCCTGACTGATACAGGGGAGCAGGGCCGCGCGTCCTTGGGAGCCCTGCATTTATTGTGAAGAGGACCTTCCCTATCTAGCAAAACTAAGTGACACGGGGCATGAAAAGCACTCGCTGAAACAGCCACACCAAGGTGGGGACCCGGAAACCGTAATGGAGCAGAACAGACCTTCCTCACTTCCGTTCCTTCCAGCTAGGAACCGGGCGGGTGCTGGAGGAAGGAGGGATTAAATAGATGGGACGAGAGTTTTATTTTAGACAGATTTTTAATAAATTCAAGTGACCAGGAAGTTAAGGAATCTGCCAAGATTTTCTCATGGGCTGTGGCAACCTAGGGCGAGGGTGGTTTGTCAGACTAAATATCATCACATAGAAAAATAAAGTCTTTTTCTGTCTCCCCTCCCCCTGCCCCCCATGGAGTTCTGATGGTTCAATAAATGGGCTACTCTCGTCTCCAAAACGGAACAATAGCACCCATTCTGATGATAATAATGGCACCTACCCGGAGGGCTTCACCAGGAGCCCCTTCTTTATCTTCCCAGTCATCCAGAAGGCACTGCTGTTCTCCCCCTGGAGAAATGGCCCAGGGAGGTTAAGGAATTTGCCTGAGGTCACACAGCTCACGTGAGTCAAGACCAAGGTTCAGAATGAAATTTACCTGCCTCTAAACCCACCCTGTTTGCACTGCCAGTGATTGACAGGTGATGGAGGCGGGATGAGGGAGAGTTACCCCTCACCCCCAGGGGGATGGAACTACTCTTGGTGTACGTTTAGAATGGGAAGGGAGGTGAAGCAAAAAAGCAAATGTATATTTTTGGGAGCTATTTCCTTTATTTTATGTCTTTCCAATTTTTCAGAAGTAGTAAGGCGGGGGGGGAATGCCTTTTTATCAAAGGGAGCATCAGACTCCCCTTTAAGGCTTCTCTAACAGACCGTGCGTCTCTTCCCTGCTAGGACAGGGAAGGTGATGGGGTGTTGCTTATGTACGTCCGGTCTGGTCTCCCTCCTGTGCTCATGTGCTTTATTTCTGCCCTCAGAACCTGCCAAATATGGCATTCTGTGTTCCCTGGAAGGTTAGCATGATGTCAAGACACCTGTAGCATTTTCCTTGTCCTGGGGGATGCGGCTGGAAATTGTGTCAGACTTTTCAGAGCCTGCCTGCCTGTAGAGCTGGAGAATTTGCCTCGGAAGCCAATGTGACAGCTCTTTTTCAAGTGGACAGCTTAAAAGAAATGCCTACAAGTTAAACAAAGTCTGAGCAGTGAGCTCAAAGGAACACACTTTCTCCAACTATTCCCAAGAGGAAAAGCCAGATGGGAATATATACAATGCAGAAATAGAAGCAAACCCTGATAATAGCGGGAACCGCAAAATGATTAGCTTCCAGGCCCCACTGCCACAGCCCGGCTCCTTTTATAATAATAATGGTTGAAGGAACAGATACTCTTGAGTACTTTGCCGTTTGCCAGAAACGGCTCTATATACTTTAATTCATGTTATTATCCTCGTGACGTGATGAGCAAGAGATCATTCACTGATTCAATAATTCATTCAAGGAATATTTATTGTGTCACGACTATGAGCCCGGCCCTGACCTTGGTTTTGCAGACACAGCAGCGTAAGAAAGTAAAATCCTTTCCCTTAAGGGTTTCAGGTCTAGTGGGTAGAAATAGAAAGTAAATAAATAATCAGAGATGTACGTAATAGCATTTGGGTAAGGATAAGAGCCATGAAGGAAACAGAAGTGGAGCCAGGCTTTAGGAGGTGACAAGGAAGGCTTGTCTGGTGACACCGGAGCAGAGGCACACAAGAAGTGACGTCGTGAGGCACTGTGGAGAAGAACATTCTGGGTAGCGGGGGAAACCAAGGGCAAAGGCCCTGACAAGGTGGCTGTTTGAGGAATACCAGAGGTCAGTGTGTCTGGGGCAGAAGGTGGAAAGAGAAAAAGGGCAGAGAGGTCAAGGGTCAGCTTCATGCTAGGCCTGGCAGGCCAGGGCAAGGGCCTTGGAACGTATCCTGAGGGTGACAGCATGAGCAGGGAAGTGACAAGGTCTGGCTTGAATTTCCAAAGGGTTACTCTGGCTGCTGTGTAGAAAACAGACTATAGGAGGCCAAGATGGAAGCTGGGAGACCAGTTAGAAACTCTTCCAATTATCCTGGGAGAATTACTTTTGGGTTGGCTTGGCCGAGTTACAGTACAACATGGCTGAATTTGGGGTATATTTGGAAGGTGGGACCAACTGGGCCTGCTGAAGGATGAGACGTGGAGTGTGAAGGAACGAGGGGGCTCAAGAATGATTTCAAGGTTTGGGGCTTGAGCAAGTGGTCAAACGGAGGGCCTATTTTTTCAAATAAAGAGCCCTAGAGGAGAAGCAAGTCGGTGTGGGCAAGGAGTGGGAGGCAGAGTTGCGTTGGGGAAAGTGAGTTTGACGTGCTTATGTGGAATTTCACGTGGAGCTGGATATGTGACCCCCGGGTTCAGGCGAGAGGTCTGAGCTGGGGAAATACATGTGCAAGTCATGAGCACGTAGGTAGTACTCACAACCAAGAGACGTGATGAGATCACTGCGGTTAGTGCGACGCTGAAGAGAAGTGCTCCGAGGAAGGAGACCTGGAGGTCAAGAAGACGAGGGAAATATTACAAGGTCAAGAAGATTGAGGGAAAACAAAGGCAGCTGAGAAGGAGACACTGGCGAAGAAAGAGAGGGAAGTTTTAGAAGCTCCGGGAATAAAACGATTCAAGAGGAAGAGAGAAGAACGAAGCTTATCCAATAAGTCACGTGAGGGCTAGGGGTTGGCTTGGACAATGTCTTTGGGGGACCTTAACGGGAAATGGCTGTAAGCCGTGGAATGAAGATCCATATCCAGAGCTCTCTCAACTCCAGAGCCCCTTCGGTCAAATGGACTTTCGTAAGGTTTTCCACCCCTGACGTCCTCCCCGGTAAAAAAATCCTCTGTTTGGCGTGCCCTAGCTTCCTGGTGCCAGCTGGAATGGTAGCGATCATCCATGTGGATTATTGAGGCAATCTCACCAACATCTGACCCATTCGTGGCCTGATTTCTTTTTTAAAAATATTTATTTATTTTGAGAGAGAGAGAGAGAGATGAAGAGAGAGTGCTCAGGCACAAGCAGGGAGGAACAGAGAGAGAGAGAGGAAGAGAGAGAGAGAATCCTAAGCAGACTCCACGCTCAGCACAGAGCCCAACATGGGGCTCGAACTCACCACCTGTGAGATCACGACCTGAGCCGAGCTCAAGAGATGCTTCACCGACGGAGCCACCCAGGTGCCCTGAAGCCCGATTTCTTTTAAGACAAACAAAATCTATTCCAGGTCCTGATTGGCTTCAGTTTGGATGTGACTTCAAAGTCAGTTGATAGTCCTCTTACATCTACCCGGCTTGGTCAAAACCAGCAAGAACTGGCTGTTTGTGAGTATGTCGGCAAAGCAACGGTTACTGAGTGTGATCGATTGAAGGCCCATCAATGAGCGGTGTGGCTTGGGCAGGCCCTCAAGCTCCTTAGCTTGGAATCTATCCAGTAAAGAGAGAGGAAGGGCTTGGTGGTTGCTGAGTTCCCTTACTGCCCAGTGCGGTGAGGGAACACAAAAGACTTTGAACGGTCTCCACTTACAGGAAGTCTAAGATCTAACTCTGGAGACGAGTAGCAATGCTTGAGACGGTCCAAGGGTGACACAAGACCCTAAATTATATTATCAAGTGATAAGCAGAGTGTTTTCATCACGGCCTATTCTGGTATGTCAGAAAAGGGAGCTTTCAATGGCGTCTGGAATAGTCCGGAGACATTCTTTCAAACCGTAAAGGGTGAAGTGACTTCCAGACACCCAACTGAACCGTGTAAGTGCCCCCCTGCCCCATTCACCTGTAGGTTATATACCCAGGCTCCTCACTGTGTGATACAAGACCCTGGTATACATACACCTGCCCGGCATCCTCTAGTCACCCCTCCACCATCCCAGGCGCGCAGACACAGTAAGAGAAGCCCCCACATTTTCAGTGATGCATAAGCCTTCAATGCCTGTATTCTGCCCGGAAATGGCACTCCAGCCTACCTGGAAAATGCCTCATTGTCCTTGAAGGCTTTTCTCTGGCTTCCTGCCTGACCCTCCCGGCAGGTGGACAGGGACTTTCTCTCCTGCGTGACCCAAGTGTGCAGAGTGGAGACATCTCACCGTCCTTCCTGCCGTCCGCTCTGGGCTCCTCTCCAGACCATCAGGCGACTTCCGACACGTGCCTGGCACGTAGTAATGACATTCATTACCCCGGCAAATAGCTATTCAGCTCCTCTTATGCACCAGACTCTGCCCTAAGGGTGTATGTAAGTTACCTTTTGATGTTCGTGCTGACCCCGAAATAACGTGGAATAACGTGCCCCCAAACACCCAGAAAGTGTGGCAGAGTCAGGATTAGCGTCCAGGACGGGTTGACTTCAGAGTCCCAGCTCTTAGCCTCTACACACGTTTGTTAAATGACGGCCAGGCAGGCTGATGGATGGACTGAATGAGCGCCAAGAGCCAGACTGGAGACCTGGATGCAGAAGCAGGAGCGAGTGCGTCACGAGCAGGTGCGCCGGGGTCCCCACGGGATTTAAGCGGTGCTCACAACTGGACTCCAAACATACCCGGTGTGTGGCACACCCTTCCCGAGAAGCTGGCCCGACGGGCCCTCCAGGCGTGCTGGCAAGAGTGGGAAACGACGGTGATGAAGGCCACGTGTATGGGTGCGTGTGGGGAGGTGTCCGAGGCGAGGACGGCAGCCAGGTGGAAGGAGCGTAGAGGATGGTAAGCCGCAGAGACCCACGGCAGGTGTTCCGGAGGAAGAAACCGGCTCTGAACGCCAAGTCGGGGTAGGACCTGGGCGTCTCAGAGGCACACCCCGGGGACGGACAGGTTGGGAAGCCGCTCCCTCTGGCCGTCAGGCTAGCTGCCGTGTCTCCTCCAAAGGCGTTTCTCCGTAGCTCCCAGGTCCACGGCGGCTAGAACAGGAAGGCTGTGGTCGCAGGGAGCTTCTGCCTACTCCTCACCTGTTCCTCTTTGCCGGAGAAATTGAAGATCATCAATTTCCCGAGATACCAGCATCTTCCTTTCTGAAAGTCCTAAAGGTGGTGGAAGTTTTGTTTGGGGTTTTCTTGGTTCTGTCCTGAGAACAGTCCTCACCTACACCGTTTAAACCAACAGTGAGTCGGTTAGATCTTGTTTCACGGCAAACATCAAGGTAATAATTAATACCTCACTCTTTTGGTACAGCGATACGCGTGCACACACACACACATACACACACACACACACCCCTACTTTTTATCTGACGTACCTTTCCACGAAACAGCCCTGTGAATAGAGCAGGGCAACTATCACCCCCAAGTGACAGATGAACGAACGAGACACAAGACGTGAAGTGACATTCCCGAGGCCCACAGAAGAGGACGTGCTTAATGGGGAGGAGACGAACGGTTTTAAGGACCATCTTATGTGCAGGGACAGAGGATGATCCCGAAGCCGAGGAGGACGCACTCAAGGCTCTGCCCTTCTAAGCCTGTGGGTCTCCGGCAACGTGAGCACACAGGAGTTACTTAACTTCTCTGAGCCTCGGCTTCCCCATCCACAGAATGGGGATAAGAACACTTGCCTTGCAGGTATGTCTGCCTGTGCAGGATTAAGTACGAGGAGCATCTAAACCCGTAGCCTAATCCTGGCACTCAGGGGCCACGTCCTAACGCTCAACGTCTCAAAATCCCCCGAACACCACTGTCCTTTCTGGTTGGCATGAGGTGGGGAGCATGGCTTTTATCCTTCCCCTTCGTGTGGATGCCAATTTCACAATCCCGGGGCCGTTCCATCACCCTCAGGGGTGGCTCAAGATTCCGCTTGGGAAAGAGTATTACACGTGCTCAGAAGAAATACTTTGAGAAGACAGAGGCAAGGGAAGATGGTACCTCAAAGACCAAACTCAATAATAATAACAGGAATGAGATGCCACTGTGTTCTGGGAAGCCCTTAGGAGGCTGAGATCTACAGCGTGAGGGACTGAGCTGCACTACGACGTACATCAGAGGTGAGCTGGGTGGAGGGGGCAGGCCGCCATGTGGGAGGCGTGTGGGGAAAAGGCGATGAGAAAATAAATTCAGGAGAGGGTATGCATTATAAACCTCCTCGTTCTTCTTCTCGGAATCTTCGGAAGTCTTCATTTCTCACCCACACTTTGGCGAGGGGGCCCTTTTTCAGGGAGGATATGGGCATGACCTGGATTAGGATGGAACCCGTGGGCCCATTTGGGAGTAAACTCCTGAGCCCCGGAATCCCGCCAGAGACAGGGCCTGCCTGACCGGGAGGCTGGGACTGAGAATCCTGAGCCTGAACCATGTGGCCCAGCAAGTGGAAGTCACACCGGGCAGACTGATGCCGTGGCCAGTCCCCTCTCCGCTGCTGCTGTCACCGTTGTGACAGCTTCCGAGGAGGGATACAGCCCCAGGGACCACATCATGGTTTTTATTCCCACGAGCAGAGAGAGGGCTGGGCCCCAGGAAGGCCAATGAACACAGAGAAAATGGAAAAGTGACTTCTAAAAGATGGAAAAACTGTTTGTTTGTTTGTTTTTTTTTCAGGGGCAAATGAGTTTAGAATGGGGATCGTTCTTGATTCTGATTCATACATTAAATGGTTCTACTGATGAAGTGATGGATGAAGGAACAAAAGTATTGACACTTGATTATGCTGGGCCTCATTTATTAACACCACCTCCCACAGTGCCTTGCAAATGGTAGGGACTTATTATGGGCTGAATTGTGTTCCCCAAATTAGTATATAGAAGCCCAAATTAATATACATATTAACATATAGAATATATGTAGAAATATATATTTCGAGCCCTAACCCTTGAAACCTCAGCATGTGACTGTATTTGGAGACAGGGCCTTTCTTTCTTTCTTTCTTTCTTTCTTTCTTTCTTTCTTTCTTTCTATTTAAAGGGTTTTTAAAAATTTTATTTATTTTGGGGGTGGGAGGGAGAGAGGGAGAAAGAGTGAGCATGAGCGGGAGGGGCAGCAAAAGGGAAAGAGAGAGAATCTCAAGCAGGCTCCACGCTGACAGTACAGAGCCTGATGCGAGGCTCGAACCCGTGACCTGTGAGGTAATGACCTGAGCTGAAATCAAGAGTCGGATGCTCAACCACCTGAGCCACCCAGGCACCCAAGAGGCAGGGCCTATAAATCGGTGATTCAGCTAAAGCGAGGCCTTTAGGGTGGGCCCTAATCCGGTCTGACTGGCGTCTCTACAAGAAGAATGGAAGCCTGGGTGGCTTGGCTTGGCCATGCCCTTTTGCCGGCGCCTGTCCTTCCTCACACACGTCCCTGGAGACCTTGTGTCCATGATCTAAGTTGCAACTCCGATGTTCCTTCCCACGCCCTTGTCCCAAGTCTCCCCTGACTTCTCCGATTCTGTGCAGCTCCCGGCATCTCGCCATCCCTGTAGGAATAGTACGCCACCACGATTAACCCTCTGCATACTTCCAGTCTATACACTGCGCTCAAGAGCTATTCTCTTCCTTCTCGTATCGCCAGCCCACAGGTGTGGGTTTGGGGATGGGGACGGGCATTCCGTGTTGAATACGTGAATGCACGACTTCCTGCCTTACATGTTGGAGCCGTCCCCGTTTGGTAGTGAGAACATTAAAGTAGACTCATCCTTTCGATATTTTGGCCTGTTAGAATCTTCTGGAAGAATTCTCTGAGTTTTTCTCATCCCTGATCTTGAACGCCATTTTCTGCCAGTACCCAAGGCTGATCCCTTTTCCTGTGCAAACGTCTCTTGTATTCCCGCTTCTCTCCAAGCCGCGCCAACTCTGACCCTCTCCCGCTGCGTTATGGCTTTGGTCTCCCCCTTTACAACCCACTTGTGCAGGCTTCTCTTTCAGGGGTTGGGGAGGGTTGTCTGCCCGGCTTAGGCAGGAGCTGGGGCCGAGGGTCCAGAACGGGCACAGGGGTGCGTCCGGCCAGTCTGCGGCGTGAGGGGGTGGAACGGAAGGAGACAGATGAGTGTGTGCCTGTCGACCTCGAGCCCTGAAACCAACGGGAAAGCTCTCCTCCTCACATTCAAAGGGGGCAAGAGAGGTGAGGGCACACACGCGAGGCTGAAGAGCTGCGATGGTGGCCGGGCGAGCCCGATGAGGGGGCTAAACCCCGAAAACCGGGAGATGGCCGTAAGATGACCCAACGACCTGCAGGGGCAGGGAGCACCTTCTACAGTATATACGCCGGCCTTCATGGACAGGCAGAGAGTAAAAGGGAGCTGTGGTTTTCAAATGGGCCCCGTCACTCCCAGACCACCCCCTGCGGGTGGATGCCGCCGCGGTGGGTGCCGGCCACGGGAGCAGCGGTCTGCTCTGCTCCCCTCTCGCTTGCTGTATGGAGAAGGCACCGGGAACCAAGGCCTCTTGGCGGCATCTTGGCGGAACATACGGGAGAGTCGGGTTCCCACGGAGACAGGCCCTGAACCGGTGGGCCCCCGGTCTGTGTGCTGGTGCCCAAAGGCACCAGGAACGCGGTCACATCGGGGCCTCTGCTCCTGTTCTCTCTTCCTGCAACGCCCTTTCGTCCGCACGGGTAGCTGACTCCTCCCCTCCACCAGCTCTCTGCACGAAGGTCATTTCACAAGAGACTTTCCTTGACCCCCACGCTCTGCCCCCCGCCCCCGACCCTCTTCAGAATGCTTATTGCTACTTTAGTTAAGCTTTTTGTTCTGAAAACCTTGAAACCCACACAAAACCGGCAAGAATAGTTCCACGAATGCTGCTCACGCCCTACACTCAGCTTCGCCAATTATGGACGTTTGCAAGATTTGCCTCTTATTATTCTCCCTCAGTAAAGGGTATTGTTTTGATCGTTGTCATCCTTGCTATTGTTTTCATCGGTGAACTATTTCAGAACGAGCTGCAGAGGCCGTGACCCTCTATCCCTAAATATCCCAGTAGGTCTCCGCCAAGAACAAAGATACGCATTGTGTTACGTAAACGCGATGCGATAAATTAACGCTGATGAGATACTATTATCTCTTAGGCAAGTCATATTCAAATTCTGACAACCCTTCAGGATCTAATTTAAGATTACTCACTGCTTTTAGTGTTCCTGTATTTTCTTTTTAATTGAAGGACAGTTGTCACACAATGTTCTATGAGTTTCAGGTGTACAACATAGCGATTCAACAGTTCTATATACATTGCTGAGTGCTCCCCATGATAAGTGCAGTTAAGTCTCATTTAATTTGGAATAGTGGCTCAGCTTTTGTCTTTGGGACAGCCCTATTTTATTTCACTTTATTTTGAAATGTTTTATTTATTTTTGAGAGAGAGAGACAGGGAGAGAGAGAGAGAGAGAGAGAGACAGCGCAAGCTGGGGAGGGGCAGAGAGAGAGAGGGAGACACAGAATCCAAAGCAGGCTCTGGGCTCCGAGCTGTCAGCACAGAGCCCGATGTGGGGCTCAAACTCATGAATCGTGAGATCATGACCTGAGCCAAAGTCAGATGCTTAACCGACTGAGCCACCCAGGAACCCCGTGACAGCTCTATTTTAGATAGATCGGAGCTTGTAGAATCTGTCTGTCTTGCAGAATGTCCTTCAACCTCGGCTTGTCTGATGTGTCTTCAAAGATTTAGATTATGCATTTTAGGCAGAAACATAAAAGTGATGCTATGACCTTCTCCATATATCATATCGGGGGCCATATGATACCTATTTGTCACTTTACATTTTATGTTATATACTCATCCATTCACTTGTTGATGATCTGCCCCCCAAACTAGAAGGTAGTCACCATGGAGGGCAGAGAAGTTTCACTGTTCCATTAACTTCTGTATCTCAGAGCCACAAACAAAGCCCGGCACGTGATAGGTGCTCAAGAAATAGTGAGAGGTGTGGCTCACTCTAAACCAGAAAAACTGCTTACCCCCAGCATCCTCCAGAGAATTCCAGAAAATGTTCCTTCTCCTACCTATTCTTGAGCAGTTACAACATGCCGGGCGGCCTCGAGACACCTTGAGCGGCCGGGATGAGGCCTGTATATGCGTCCTTGGGGTTCTCAGGCACTTACTTCCAAGACTGACCTAGCAGGAATGTTGCAGCAGCCAAGTGGAGGCTGTGCAGAGCAGGGCCCAGGGAGCCGTGGTGCCGGGAAGGGTGTGTGAGACTGTGCCAGCAGGCAGTCAGGCTAGATGACACTCCTAGGGGTGGAGGGGGGCGAGGTGCTCCCCAGGCTCACAGACTTTCCGATCAGTGCCATCAGCCCTCCGACCATTGAGAGGGTCTGCTCTACTCATCACCTGTCAGAGCGGGACATGATCGAGGCCTCCCGGAGCTCTTGTGTGCAAAACGCCCCGCTGATTCACAAGGGGAAGGGTGAGTGTGAAGGCCGAATCGACAAGATGGAGACGGAAGGAAGGAAGCAACCCCAGCTCACTTCCCCGGTGCAAGTTCTCGAACAAAGGCTGAACTAAGCCTTAGCGGGGGTGTTTGTGGGTGGAGGCAGGGAGGGGCTTGGAGGCAGATGAATGGAAGGGCAGTGAAGTAACTGTCAGGCTTACCTTGTGTTTCAGACGGGGAGAACTTTTATTACCTGGAAATGAGACTCTTATGACCAACAATGGAAGAAGCCATGACATCTGCCCAAAACGTTGTCAAGAGGCAACGAACAGAATTCCAACCAACCATGTGAGAGGAGGGTAAGAAGAAAAATAAAACCGAGAGCTGAGGGCACCCCACTGGGTTCAGCACACCCAATAAACTGGTGTCCCTATCCCTATTTAAGACTTGTTTTCATAGACGCTATATAATTAGTGACGGGATCAGAACTTGAACCCAAGCTCTGAGTTCCCACCTGAATAGCTTTCCCATAGCCTGGTTCTGCTCTTTAGTGTTGTATTTACTCAGGAAAAACTTACTCATATGCCTTGAAAAAAGTGGCTAATAGATTAAGTCAGTTTGTATGCTGCATCCTATGTGTATTTCATACACTGTGTATGATCCTTGACTTTTCATTTTCAAACCACTGTAGAGCACGTCTAAAGCTGCCCATTAGATTTACAGGAACCTAGTAAATGGTTTTCGATTAAACAGCTTGCAGCTTTAAAGGCAGCTTGGAGAATCAGAGCAGCAAGGAGCAAGAATCCCACTGTTTAGAGCCTCATCTGGCACTTTCTCTGGGTTTAGCAATCTATCTCGCTAAAGATTAGATAAGGGCAATTTCCTTTGCCGAATGAACAACAAAAAAGTTGCTTCTTCCGGATAATTAAAAAGACAAAAGACAAACAAAAAAAGACAAAAAACAAAACAAGACAAACCCAGAGTTAGATGACACTAAATGAGGGGGATTAAAAAAAACCAAACCAACACACTACTGATTTTAAACATTAGCCATTAGGTGTTGGAGAATTATTCTCAACTTTCAGCCTCAAGGCTCTGGGTTCCCTCACCTACCAGAGAGTAACCCGGTGATAAACTGCATGACCTATTTCGTTTTTTCAACTTTTTATTTTAAAAATAATTTTATCTACACAGAAAGGTTGCAAAATAGTAGAGTCCTCATCTATCGGTCACCCAGTTTCCCTAATATTAACACCTTACCCAACTGTAGTAAGCTGTAGCCAGGAAATGAACACCGATAGAAAACTAACGAATCTATAGACCTTATTGGAATTTTGCTAGTTGTCCGGGAATGTCTTTTTTCTAGCCCGGGATCCAATCCAGGATTCCACAGGGCATCTAGTCCCGTTTTCTTAGTTTCTTCAATCCATACCAGGTTCTCAGTCTATCTCCTGTACCTTGACCCTTTTGGAGACTACTAGCCAGTATTTTTGTAGAACGTCTTTCAATTTGGGTCTGATGTTTTCTTATTAGATTGAGTCTACATATTTCTCGTAACAATAGGACAAAAATGATACATTCTTCTCAGTGCAGCATATTAGGATGTACTCAGGTATATCAAGTGTCAAGTATGTCCCATTACTGGTGATACTAACTTTGGTCGCTGGATTAAGGTGATTCCTGCCAGGTGGCTGCACCGTAAAATTACTGCATATTTCTGTACCCGTAATGAATGAGTTTCGTGGAGGAGAAATACTTTGAGACCGTGCAAATATCCTGTTTCTCATCACACACTTCAGGATCTATTGGGGATTCTTGCCTGCAAAACTTATCGCATGGGGTTTTTACCTAATGGCAATGTTGATTTCCATCAGCCCTTTCCTTCTGTATTTATTAATTAGCAGTCTATTGTAGAATTCTCCTTCATTTATTTATTTATTCACTCAGTTACTCATTTCTATTAGTGTGGGTTGAGGAATGCCTGCTTTATTCCATGAGTTACAATTTGCTAACATCATTATTTATTTTATTGCTCAAACTGTCCCAGGTTCGGTCATTGGGAGCTCCTTTAGATTAGCATCTGTGTCCTTTCTGACATGCCCCAATTATTTTTGAGTACTTCCTTACCTTCTGACACTGCAGAACTCTCTGGGCATATCTCGTATTTTCTCTGTTCCAATTTTGCAGTCGGCCATTTCTCCAAGGAAGCCTGGTTAGTTTCATTTTGCAATGGTTCTTACAAACTGACATCTAGGTACTAGATGTGTTCATTGCCACTGGGACGATACTCATCTGAGGCTCTCTCAGTAGACAGAACTGGGAAATATATTCATGAGTAGTCATATACCCAAACACACACACACACACACACACACACACACACACACATATATATGTGTATTTATTTTTATATCAATCTATCTGTATAACTATTAAAAACCGTGAGTTCATATAGATGTACTCCCTTACTTATTAAAAAAAAAAATGTTTCCTTGTTCCCTGGTGAACACGTGCATGGTTGGACTCTGAAGTTAGTGTCCTTGAGAAAGAGGAGACGGAAATTAGTTGGGAGAAAATATACAGGCCAAAAGAGAAAACTCAGAAAAAAAAAATGAAGGAGCAGAGAAGCTACTTAAGAGAGGAATCTTGTAGTCATTTAATAAATGCTTTTGAAAATGTTTATTTATTTATTTTAGCGGGGAGAGAGGGAGGGAGGGAGGGAGAGAAAGAATCCCAAGCAGGCTCTGCACTGTCAGCACAGAGTCTGATGTGGGGCTCGATCCTACGAACCGTGAGATCATGACTTCAGCTGAAATCTAAGAGTTGGACGCTTAACCGACTGAGCCACCCAGGCACCCTTAATACATGTTTTTTAAATTAAGTGGGTGAAAGGATCTCTTCACTTCAACACATATTTATTAGCTGCCTGCTATTTGTCACCCATTCTGCTAGGGATGAGGAGGGCTACCCCATGCCCCTTGTCCTTGTTTTCATCTTGGGGGGATATATAGACGATCCATGGCGTTAGTATGGCACTAAACTCAGTCTTGCAAGCCAGAAACAAACAAACAAAAAGAATATTGGAAAATGCAGGGTTTGGGGGTGGCAATATTTCAGGCTGATAGACTATTTGTAGGCAAAGGCAAGAAAATGAGGACCAGCACAGGAAAGGAACTTCAAGTTTAAAGGCGTAAGAAGGCGGACAGGGACCTAAGAAGAAAGGAGTTTGACAATAAGCCTGGACACTAGCTTATAGCAACAGATAATTGCTGGCAAGAATTAATAAGGGAAGAACTTATTTGTATGTATATATTTACACTTTACAAAGTTACTGATGCATACATATGGTAAAAAAATATATATATTGTACAATACAAAAAGGGACTTACTGAAAAGTTTTCTTCTCACATTAGATCCCTGGCTCAACTCAGAGTCGAGCATTAACAGCTTCATCTTCCAGAAATGTCCTGTGCACATACCTGCATGTAAGTGTGCAGCACATCCTCATTTGAAAAACACGAGTGTGAGTATATTGTGCACATTTATCCATATCTTGCTTTTCCATTTCATAAGGTACGTTGCGATCTTTCTATCACACGTATCTAACAGAATGGGAGATCTAACTCATTCTTTACTCGCGCACCTAATATTCCATCAAATAGAAGGGCCAGACATTGGATTGTTTCTAGCATATTCTTGAGGCAGAGGGCTGCACTGGTTTGCCAAAATCCATTTTCATTTTCTTACTGGGTATAGGGTTACGTTATATTTCCCAAAGCTTTCGGCAGACAATCGCACAAGTGGGACAGCATTCTTGCTAATGGAGTATAACGACACGGTATGTGTCACTTCTGAAACTAGGCTGTCAGGCTGTGTGCACGCCTGCTCTGACCTCTCTCCGCCTTCCGCCCCAGCTGCAAAATGGCTGTGGTGTTGATCCTGCTTCAACCACGGAGGTTATGGCCATGCTAGAAAATGGGAGAGCAGGATCGTGGAAGGAAATGGGTCCTTGAATGACCACGAGGAGTAGAGTTGCCCTGCTTACCTGAACAGTTTTCCTTGAAACTATGAGAGAAAGAAATAAGTATTTCTTGAGCCACTGAGTATTTGTTGGGCTTCTTTGTTACAGCAGCCTATCCTTACCCTCACTGGTGTACCTCCGATTACAAACAACACTGGTGCAAACATTTTGTACTTACATCTTTGCATATCTAAAAGCATTAGTGCTCGAAGTAGATTTGCTTGGCCAGATATCTATTGTTTTAAAGTTGTGTTTAATGTGTATTTATTTTTGAGACAGAGAGAGACAGAGCATGAACGGGGGAGGGGCAGAGAGAGAGGGAGACCCAGAATCCGAAGCAGGCTCCAGGCTCTGAGCTGTTGGCACAGAGCCCGACGCGGGGCTCGAACCCACAGACCAGGAGATCATGGCCTGAGCCGAAGTCGGAGGCTCAACTGACAGAGCCGCCCAGGTGCCCCCAAAATATCTATTTTTAAATTCACAGTCCCGTTGGTTGATATGAGAGAGTGTCTTTTTCTCCATACCTTAGCCAAGCTTGTTATATATTTTTTACGTATTTGCCAATTTCACGGGTAAAAAATGGTATCCAGACTTTAAAAACTTTCCATACCTTAATGATCAGCAGGACTGAATTTTTTTATGTTGACAAGCTGATTTATGTGGAATAAATGAGCAGAAACTAAATGCTCAAGACAGAAATTTTTTTTCCAGTAGGTTATAAATCTTGTTATTGACACATAAATGTTTTATAGATTTATAAATTTACTTTGTATTTGTGTAGTACATATTTTTCTCCATTTGTCATTTACCTTTGACTTTATTCCCAGAATGTGTTTACAGTGGCTGAATGAAAATTTTTCCTGGAGTCAAGTTTATCATCGGCTGCTGCTAATGGCCTACACGATCTGAGGACTTACTGTTGGCTTATTCTGTGGTCCCTGAGACTGTGTATCACCTAACTCATGATATACACTCCCACTGACCTCCTTCTGGCTTAAGATATAAAAAAAAAAAAAAAAAAAAAAAAAAAAAAAAAAAAAAAAGCTCTAACAAAATCAACGGGAATACTAAAGTGTTCACAGGAGGCTTTTCTCACTATGTTCAGGTACAAATTCTAGATCTTGAAAAACTCTTTTCCCTTAGAAATGAAAGGCCATAAAACCCAAATCAATAATATGGTGCCTGTGAAAACTTCTAAAGCATAAAAGGAGTAAAGACTATAGCACTCAGATAGTATAGGAAGAACCTAATCACTACTGGAATAAAAAATAAATCGCATGTACTTTCTACTCTGTGCTCTCAACCCAGTTGGGGAAATACGATCCCTGCAAAGTGAGATCCGTGAGCTGGAGTGACCAAACTAGATTAGCAGGGGAGGGATCTGGAAGAGTTAAGGAAAGAATTTGTAACAAACCAGTAGAAGCACAGTAAGATCAAACAACAGGAGAAGTGAAAGCAGGAAGGTGAACGATCCAGTGACACGGGGGGCGGGGGGTGGGCGAGTATGTTTGAGAGGATCCCACGCAAAACAAAGGCAGGATATAGTCAGCTGAAAATCGTTAGAGCAGATAAGATTAGAGAAGCTATCAAGAACTAATTGGATCCTGAAGAAGACTTCAGAATGACTAAAGTAGCTGCACTGCTCAAAGATAAGAGCGAGTTCCTGGCTAAATGAGGAAAACAGACCCAAATCTGTCAAGGAGGGCATCACCGTGTGCCGGGTCAGCCTAGTGAAAAGAGACATCTCTCCTCCTGCCGGAATGTTGAAGTATCCTGTCAGAAAGGTGAGGCGTCAACAGTGAAGAAGGACATCCGGGCACACAGGCAGGAAGAGGGGTCATCCCTACAGAAAGAGACCCCAGTCTCACTTCAAATCTCTCTTCTATCACCTGAAACACCCTGAGACAAAATTATGGCCCACATCTTCTCAAGCCCAGACAAATGACCATTCACGAGCACAGAAAGCAAAGGATGGGAAAATATGGAGAACACAAGGAATAAAAGGACTTTGCTGGAAATAATTTAAACATGGGTAAGTTAAAATGACTGGTACAAACAGGTCGCAGAGAAAAGTCACCTGTTCTCAATTTATAATTAAACAGAGGACAGATGATTTAGAATTTTTTTTAAGTTTGTTTATTTATTTAAGTAATCTCTACATCCAATGTGGGCTGAAACTCAAGACCTTGAGATCAAGAGTTGCATCCTCTTCTAAGGGCCGGCCAGGTGCCCTTAGAAGTGTTTTAACAGGAGCGAAAACCTCATGACTTGTAGTAACAAAACACAAGCAGTGGGGGCCAATGGTGGGGGGCGGTGGGGGGAGGGGATGGAGAGGAAATCAGGCTGTGTTAATTTCCTCATTCTATATGGAGAAAAGTGACAGGGATGACAACAACGGTATTAGGTACAGCTGACATTTGAGTCCTTCCTATGTGTCACATACTGTTCACGGAACTTCCATGTACCATCGCTTCGATCTACGAATCTGCCCTATCAGGCAGGTGTTATTATTATCATATTATCCTCAGGATAAAAAGGAGACTGTGCTATTCTATTCTCAACAGTAATAATTCACATAGTTGCAATAAGTGTTAGCAAAAATTAAAAAATAGCCACTAGTAGAGTATAAAATTGTATTGTCTTCAACTTACCAGAAAAATAATTCCTACAGCAAAGAATCGTTCAAAAAAAAAAAAAAAAGAAAGAAAGGAAAAGAAAAGGGCAAGGAGCATGAAAACGTTTAGAAAGAGAAAATGAAATGACAGAGATAAAATCACACACATGTAAATAAGTGCTAACAGATTACGTTCCTCTTAAATTTAAAATGTACTTTAGAAGAGCCCCCACCCAAACAAAAATACCTCCTAGAGATTAAATAAGAGAATGGCAAATACCCACAAAGGAGAGGGATACTCGCAGTATTGATATCACACAGGGTAGAACTTAAGGAAAATGTGAGTGGGACAGAATGGGAAGTTGGTGGTTACTGGCACAATCCATAATGATGTGGAAACAGTTGTGAACTGTTATGCACCAAATAACAAGACATTAGAATGTATAAAGCTTTTAAACTCTAAAAAGAAAGAGAACGAAATGAATCCATAAAGACTTTACCAGATTTTCTTCAATCCAGGATAAATCTAACACTGTAAAAGAAACATAAAATACCTGAACAGTTGAATGTATAATGTTGATTTAATTGGGAGTATTAGGTTCTCTACATGTCAGTAAATATGTTTTCTTTTCAGGGGCCCACGAAACACTCACAAATATTATCTTATAAGCAACCACAAAGGAATCCTCAATGAGTTCCTCAACATAGATAACTAGGTGGGGCATGTACAATGAACACAGAGGTATAGGACAAGAATTTAACAACCAGAAGGCAAATAAGGGACGACATAAAAACACCCAAACATTTGGAAATGAACTCTTCCCCCTCTCCATTTCATCAGCTTGCAGGTGCACACACACCCGCTTCTGTTTTAGAATACTCAGAAAATAATGATGAGAATAATAATTATAAAAGTTTAGGGGATATATATTCAGGAGTGACTCCAAAGCCATAAAAGATTTTATTGTTACAGATTAAATGGTGAGAATTGGCAAACTAAGAACGTAACTTAAAAAAAAAAAAGGGGCGCCTGGGTGGCGCAGTCGGTTAAGCGTCCGACTTCAGCCAGGTCACGATCTCGTGGTCCGTGAGTTCGAGCCCCGCGTCAGGCTCTGGGCTGATGGCTCGGAGCCTGGAGCCTGTTTCCGATTCTGTGTCTCCCTCTCTCTCTGCCCCTCCCCCGTTCATGCTCTGTCTCTCTCTGTCCCAAAAATAAATAAAAAACGTTGAAAAAAAA
>NC_064810.1:150928932-150935752 GCF_023721935.1 Panthera uncia
AAAAAAAAAAAAAAAAAAAAAAAAAAAAAAAAAAAGAACAAGGAAATGAGTACAAGGAAACCAGGAGACAGTGTTTAATGGATAAATGCAGAAGATAAAGAAAAATGAGAGAATAGATGAATTCAAGAGCTAGTGTATTAAAAAATATGAAAATAGAAAACACTTTATTCTGATCAAGAGGAAAAAAAGCATCTCCACTAAATACACAAAATGTAGAATGAGAAAGGAGGCATAATCACAAATGCAAGGGATTTGCAATCCTTTAGTAATATACTTGAAAATTTCGTTAAATTTAAAAAGATAACTTTCTAAGAAAAAAAAATAAATCACTAAGATTTATTTAGAAATGGCAGAATAGTGAATTAGCTCAATTACCATAGAAAATACAGAAAATAATCATCTGCAAAAAGGTGGTTGGATCCAGTGTCATGGTCAAGTTCCTCCCCTCCCCACCAAATCGAAGGAGCAAATAAATGCTATACTTTGTGAGCTACACCATAGTATAGATACAAATGGGTGACTTTGTAATTCATTCTTTCCTCACCCTATTATAAATACCATTGCTTGAACTTTATGAGGAGAATGGTCCCCAAAGGGTCCAAACATCCACATTCTACAAACTAATTTCATTTCTGAATACAGAGGGGGAACACTCTACATACAATAGGAGGAAATCAAATAAATCTGTTTGCTGAAAGGATTGTATTTTGTGATTAATGAGGGCTTATTCTAGGAATAGACTATTACTTACATTGCTCTGAAAAATTCTGGTCATCAACAGTAAAGCAAACAATAGAAAATTTTTGCGAGTGTGTATGTGTGTGTCACCGTGTGTCTATGTGTGTGCGTGAAGTATACTATTTATCACCAAAAGAAGACTAAGCAGACTGTGCTCCCTGATTCTCCTGAATCATATCCAGGGGTTGGAGATGCCGCACACACACATACAAGGCTCCCCAACATAGGAAAATAGAGAAACCAGCAGGTCTCTGGGTTCCATCGTATCGGAAAACAAACACACACACACACACAGCTTAAACTTGGAAGAGAATTGAGCGCCATGAGACACATGGGGAAACACTTTTTGTTAGGCCCTTTTCCTCTCCTACAGGGATTTAGGAAGCTCATTGTCTCCCACACTCTTGTCCATGCAGGGCACTGAAACGGCAATGCCAGCTTGGGGCCAGCTGGGGGCGTGGGGTAACATCAGGGATCTCCAGATGCCTGTTGCCACTGGGGACAGAGATACCATGGGCGAGCCACAGACTCACCCGAACTCCTCCCTGACTTCCCCTCTACATGTAGGGGTATATGGCAGCTCTTGATATGAAAGAAATGCCAGTGTAGAGGTGTGGGGGAGTTTCCTGAAGAGCAGGGTGACCTGGTTGGGACAGGGGGGCTGTAAACAGGAAATGGTTGGGTCCAGATAACAATACCAGAGGCTGTCTGCTCTTGGTGTATCCTTCTCCAGTAAAACTCATCAGGGGCATGGTCTACAGCTTGGGCTTTTGCATCTGATGGACTTCCCACCAGGTACAAATCACTAGCCAAGGCAGCAGATACTCCCAGGATAATGTTAGCTCACAGGGAAAAATAACCTGATACAGTGAAGAAAATCAATGGGCCAGAATAGAATGCAAATTTAGCACAGGCATAATAAATATCCCAAAGAATTAAGGGACACTGTTAGCACGATGCGGGAATAAGCAAACTGTCACAGAGAACCAATTCGACATGTGGAGACACGAAATATAAAAATTTAAGAGTTGATATACAGAACTCAAGAGAAAGGCTGACAGCAGCGAGGATACTTTTCTGTAGGCAAGTGAAGTGTTTTATTAAAGGACATCTAAAATACCTGAATAAATAGAAAGGTATTCCATGTTCATGGATGGCACAACCTAACATTTTTTACTAAGTTAATTCTCTCCAAATTCCTGTAAAAATTCAATGTAATTCCAACAGGGTATTTTGAACAGGTTAACATCTGAATATAGTATAAAAACTACCCTACAGACTAAACGATCAGAGCAAAGAGTAAAGGCACTATGAAAAAGAAGAGTAAGATGGTGATATCCCAACCAGATTTGAAGACATACGACAAAGCCACAGGAATAAAAAGATACGTGTTATTTATGTATAACTATACAAAGCAAAGGACTCAAATTAAACATAGAACCCTGAAACAGTGTGTGGGTGTGTGCAGAACTGTGTGAATGCTACAACAGTTTGTCAGGAAAACATTAGCACTCCACAGAGACGGACAAATTGGGTTCCTTCCTCTCCTTTACCACACACACATTCACGGTTGAATTAAAAATCTAAATGTGGGGGCGGCCGGGTAGCTCCGTTCGTTAAGCATCCAACTCTTGGTTTTGGCTCAGGTCATGGGTTCGAGCCCTGTGTTGGGCTCGGTGCTGACAGTGAGAAGCCTGCGTGGGATTCTCTCTTGCTTTGCCCCTTTCCTCTCTCTCAGAATAAATGAGTAAACATTTTTAAAAAATCTAAATGTGGAAGAGGAAAGCTAACGAATGAAAATGAAGGACAGTATCTTGGCGCCCAGGGTAGGGAAAACCTCTTAAACAGACCCAGTCGTCACAAACCAGGCAAGAAAATACTGGTGGGTTTTATAGCATTAACAACAATTTCTGGCATGTGCTTGACATTGATCTTTGATGGGAGTGAGAAGTAAACACTCGCAATGATAAACCATGAGACTTGGGGACTGTTGTCAGGGTAGCTGCACAACTGACCAATGCAACTAGCAAACCAAAATGGAGAAGGTTAGTGTGGCTTATGTCTGGTATTGATTGCAGGGGGTCTGGCAAGAGGTTGGGGATTTCTGTTTGTAAAACAGAGCTGCGAACGTCTAATAGTGAAATGGTAGATCAGTGTTTGGAATTTTAATGGAAAGCTAGCAGGTGACTCTGCTAGAAACACAAGGAAACGAAGAACACATTGTCTGTTGTGTAGTTCAGTATTACCATACCAAAATCCAGGCATAAGTTCTGCACCCCAATTCATAAAAAAAATCTAGAGAGGCAAGTTTGGTCATTCTCACTGGAACGTAAAATCCTCAAGAGCAGACAGAGTTTTGTCTGTTTTGTTCATTCCTGGTTGCCCAGTGCACAGAGCTGTGCTGCCCGACCTGGAACCAATGGCAACGTATGGCCGTAGGGCACTTAGAACGTAGCTGGTTTGAACTGAGATGCGCTGTATGTAAAACACACCCTGACTTGGCAGGCTCGGTGCAAAGAGAAAAATAAAGAATGTAAAACCTCTCTGCAATAATTTTTTATATCGGTTACATATTGCAATGATGGTGTTTTAGATATCGGGTTAAGTAAGATATAGTTTTGAAATTAACTTCATCTGCTTTTAAAAATCTGTGATAATGTGCCACTAGAAAACTTAAATGCCTTGCATTATATTTTTATCGGACAATGCTTCCTAGAGTAATGACTGGAATATTACAGGTACTAAAAGACACTG
Source organism: Panthera uncia (assembly GCF_023721935.1). Lineage (NCBI taxonomy): Eukaryota > Metazoa > Chordata > Mammalia > Carnivora > Felidae > Panthera > Panthera uncia. The sequence goes on from NC_064810.1 coordinate 150,932,425, forward strand.
AAGGAAAGAATGAATAAGCAAGTTAGTTCAAATGACTCTTTTAATCAGCATGAATTAGGTTTTTTTTTTTTTTCTATTTGTTGTGTAGTCTTAGCTCATTGCATATAACTGGAAATATTCTATTAACTGGGAAAAGAGTGGCTTCAGTGGGGACGGCTAATTTAGCAGTTTTCAAAAGAAGAGGAACAATGAACGGAACACTGTTGCTTGTAACCAGATTTCATTCATAGGGAAGTTACTGTGTACTTACATACACACTGTTACATACCGTGACACTTACACACACCCTCCCATTAAACTCATTCTACAATTCTATGACAGACCGCTATTCCAATATAGATGACGACACTGAGGGTCAGAGTGGTAAAGCACAGGGTACAAGTAAGTGGTGAGCCCGGGAATCAATTCTGTTCACTCTGACCAAGCCAGACATTTGCAGGCAGCCCAGTCTTACCACGTCCCTCTATCCCGCAGGGGGCGCTTTCTTGCCTCCGAGCCTTTGCTCATGCCGTTCCTCGGCCTGGGAACACCCTCTCACCCTTTCGGAAAGCCACCTGCTACATCAGGGTTGCAACAGTTGGAATTTGTTTGTTTCTTGTCTATATCCTTCCGAAAATGTGAACTCCGGAAGGGCAGGCAGGCTTTCTGTCTTGTTCACTGGGAAACCTTAGCAATTGGTGTTGAAATGCCCGGTATACAGGAAGTGCTCAAAGATCACGGCTTCCTGGATCCATGAAGATTCTTCCATTGTTCCAGTAAGAACCAACTGCTTCTTGGGTCTGCTGTAGCTTAATGCTTGTAGTCCAAGTTCTTATTTCACCTTGTAGGGTATTATGATCCACTCTCTTTCTGTGTCTCCCCACCCAAGGCTTATAAATTCCTTGTAGATTGGATTAGCTCTCAATTGTGCCTCTCCCAAAGCAGTATTCAGTCTTTTTTCCCTGTAAGAGTCTTAGCTGGCTGACTCCGTTAGCTATGAACCCAACTTCCAGTTTCTGCTTCCCTTTTCCTTGCAAAGCCTCCATTTTTCTTGGAACAACAGGGTGCCCAGCTTTCCGGTTCCAGCGTGAAATGGCCACGACAGGGCTGTGGCCAAGGAAATGTACATCCGATCTAGGTGTCTCCGGAGAGTTTCCTTTTCCCGACAAAAGAGGGAAGACGTATGCGGCCCTGCCTTCCCCTCTTTCCTTCTTGTCTGACACACAGACACGCTGTCTAAAATTATAGTGCCACCTCGCCGTCTCAGGACATCAAACACAAGGACGGAAGCCAACAGGCCACGGCGGCAGAGCAGAGAAAGGGAAAATCCTGACAGCTTTGCTGAGTAGCCGTGCCAAGGCCAGCAACTTCCCATCTCGAGATTTCTTGCTACGTGAGAAAAACAAACCCATAGCTGTTTATCACTGGAAGCCTGGTGTTTTTTTTTTTTTTTTTTTTGTCACTTTTAGCCAAAATTATCTTTAACTCATCCAGCTGATGTCTTTAACGGGTACAGAGTATATATACCATACTCGCAAGATTATATGCAGACTTTCGACAAACCCCAAATATTATTGTAGGGAAGCACAGCACTGCAAAAATTTGAAATACGAGGAGACCGAGGCTCAGAGGGGTTGTCTACTGACGGCAAACAGCAGAGTCGAGAACCCAAGCCAGGTCCCTCAAGGCAGCCGAGTCCACGCCTATGCCTGCCCGTGCTGCCTCATCACAGGGTATGTGGGGCCTGCAAGAGCCCACGCTCCTTGGCCTGATGGACACACGCAGTCCTCGAAAGGCCTCATCCTGGAGGAACACTCTCTCCTGGCTTAGATGCTGTGGTCTCGCTTCCTACGGTGGCGGTGCAACTTTGCGGACCAGTCCTGCCTGCCTTTCCTGGCTGTTTCTTTAATGTTTTGAGACAGAGAGAGACAGAGCATGAACGGGGGAGGGTCAGAGAGAGAGGGAGACACAGAATGTGAAACAGGCTCCAGGCTCTGAGCAGTCAGCACAGAGCCCGACGCGGGGCTCGAACTCACGGACCGTGAGATCATGACCTGAGCGGAAGTCAGACGCCCAACCGACTGAGCCACCCAGGCGCCCCTCCTGGCTGTTTTCTTTAAAAGCACCTTGAGAACATCCCCCACCAGCAGGCACCCTTTGCGCCTGGCCATCCTCGCAACCTGAGAGGGGAGTCTGTTGTGTGTGTTCGAGGAACGCCAAGGGGCTTGAACATCAGTGACCAGAACAAACTGAGGGAAAGACAGGAGGAGGAAAGGATACAGACAAGAACGTGTCCCGAGCCGTCACCATTTGAGGAGTGGCGTCTACTGAGATGTCACACGGTGGGGAGAAGCACATGTGATGGGGGAGGGGATGGAAACAGGGCGACTGGCTTCGCTGGGTTGATTCTGAGATGACTGTTAGATCCCCATGTGAAGACGTGGTATACAGAGAGTTCAAATCCGCTAAATTTACAGTCCCGAACATCGCACCAAACTATTCTGATGAAGCCAGAGGCCAGCTGGCAAGGCACCAGACTGAGCTGTATAGGTTATAAGACGCGCTTGAAGATGAAGACAGAGATGAGTCAGGAATTAACCAACACGCATCCTGAGATTTTAGCCTTGCAACTCATTTTGCTGCCGAGCCCGCTGATACGTGACCGAAAAGATGGGTGCATTTATTTGTTCGGTCAATTGCCTCAGCCTGAGAAATGTGCCGGTTGGATTTTAATGCAGACAACAGAGAGAACGGCTTCCCTTTAAGATTTTCTCCGAAACAAACAAAATACACACACACACACACACACACACACATAAACATAGGCTGTTACACTTTACGCAGCATGGTAATGGAGTAAGAGCCCAGGGCCCTGGGGAGCGGACTTCTCCCAGTGGTCAAGCTACTGGGGTCTGCATTCTGGTTCTCATTCCTAACAGCTTCATTCATTCCTTTGTGAATCGAAAACATAGGCTGTTGAGATAATTCAAAGAGAGAATCTCCAAGATGCTCTTAGCCCAGAGTCTGGGGCAAAGTATCAACCTAATAAATATTAGCCACGATTTGCTTACATTTACAGGAGCACGCAACACGGACGCTCCTAACCCACTGAACACGTAGCTTCACGCCCATGCACTGATAAACACACACCGGTAAATAGCACACGCACGCACAGATGCAGAAAATGCCTTAAATTTTCTCATTCCCCCACTGCCTGTCTCGCCCGCCTTTGGCTTGATAACATTCCTTTTTAATGCTTTTCAAGAATGGAAAGATTATTTTCTTTTTTGTCTCCCCAAGAGCTGGCTTTTACTACGGATGTCTGCCGTGGTTCACAGCTGGCTGTCCT
>NC_064810.1:150935762-150936094 GCF_023721935.1 Panthera uncia
CGGTGGGGCTTCTGCCCCATTTCCAACTGAGATTTAGGCAAGTTGACCCATATATCCCTGATCAGACATCGGCCATAAAATGAAATGAAACAAGATAAGATAAAGTAAAATATAAAATAAAACAAAACAAAATAAAATAAAATAATAAAATAAAATAATATAATAAATAAAATAAAAAAATAAAATAAAATAACAAAATAAAATAATAAAATAAAATAAATAAAATAAAATAATAAAATAATATAATAAAATATATAAAATAAAATAAAATAAAAAAATAAAATAAGACAAAATAAAATAAAATAATAAAATAAAACAAAATAAAATAATAA
>NC_064810.1:150936194-150937857 GCF_023721935.1 Panthera uncia
AAAATAATAAAATAAAACAAAACAAAATAAAATAATAAAATAAAACAAAATAAAATAATAAAATAAAGTAATAAAATAAAATAATAAAATAAAATAAAATAAAATAAAATAAAGTAAAATAAAGTAAAGTAAAGTAAAGTAAAGTAAAGTAAAGTAGAGTAGAGTAAAGTAAAACAACATGCCAAGCTCTCTTTGATGGTTTACTGCCAGAGGCTGAGATGTGTCCCAGAGCCCAGCAGCACTTACACCAAGAGCCGCTTAGCCGGGATTTTGATCCTGTTGGTTTGCCAACGGCTCTGACGGGTGTATGCACAGGGACAGAGGGATGAGGCTTCTCTCTGCCCCGTCCGACCTGCCCTCCAGACCGGCATCCCCCTTGCCTTCGCTCCTGCACAGGACCTGCCCGGCATTCCGAAGATGCCTGGGGAGCTCACGAGGAGATCCGCACAAGGCGCCGGGAGCCCTGCACGTAAAGGAACCCTCACGACCACAAGCTCCGTCGCACGGTTTTCACCCCAGGCCGCGAGGCCATGTGGCGGGTCACCGCCGGCGGCCCCATTTCACGCCCTCCTCGTCCAAGATTTCCAAGCACGTGCCTGGCGCCCAGCAGCGTCTCAGAGGAAGCGGAACCGCGCAGGGGTGCTGCGGGGGTGGCTTTGTGTGTGCGCGTTAGCGCCGCTCGCAAAAGCAAGTGTAAGTTCTTCCCGTACTAACTTCCACAGGAGGAACACCAACTTTCCCACGCACGCGGCTCTTCCCTTCGCGCGGCGTCTCCGAAGTCAGGGGTGAGCCCTTGCCTTAAGCCAAACGTCTCGCCTCGGGGACGCCCGGGACACAGACAACCCCCGGCCGGCCGCAGGCGCCCCGGCCCTTCCGCAGGCGCATCCCTCGCTGTCTATCCTCCTTCAGCCTTCAGAAGCCGCTCAACGCCCACCCCGCGCTTGGGGCACCGGCGGGCGGAAAGCACGGAACCGCCCGGCCGCCAAGCACCCGCGAAAGCGGTCTCTCCGAGCCCGGGAGTCGGGGCGCACCGCCCGGCGTGCGCTCCGGGGGAGAGAAGCCCGCGCAGCCTCGGGTCTGCGTGGGCAGGAGGCCGGGTCCACGCGACGCGCTCCAGCAGCTCTCCGCGCGTCCCGCCCGACATTCAGGTCTCGGGGGAGCCCGGCTCCAGCTAGGGGCACGTCTCCCGCCGGCACCGGCGCCGGTCCGGGGACACGACGGTGGACACAGAGAAGGGCAGGAGGAGAGTGAGTTCGTGCTCTCTTGGGGCGAGTGCGCGCGGTACCTTGGATTCCTGGCTGCCGGTGGATGCCGGAGAGGGCGGCTGCTCGGCGCTCGGCGCCTCCTTGGGCAGCCCGTCCACGCCGTCCTCGCGGGCGCCGCTCGGGGGGATCATCGCGGCGGCGCGGGAACGGAGTTGGGCTCCCGGAGGAACCGCGAGGCCGGCCTTCCCGCCGCACGCCGGCGTGCTCGCTCAGCGGCCGGTCCCGGGGGCTCCCGCGCCCGCCCCGCCGCCCCCGCGCCCTCCCCCGGACTCGCCGGTGCGCACGCCCGCGGCCCCCCGGCCGGCCCAGCGCACGGGCGGGACTGGCAGCCGGGACTGGCAGCCGGCAGCGGGGCGCGGGGGCGGCGGGGCGGGCGCGGGAGCCCCCGGGACCGGCCG
>NC_064810.1:150938257-150966608 GCF_023721935.1 Panthera uncia
CAAGGCGCGGGGCGTCCTGCCGCCCGGCCGGACGCGCGTCGCCCGGGGGCGGCGCGGGGGTGCCCAGGGGGGGCGGTGCGGGGACGAGACGCCCGAGGAGGAGTCGGCCTGGAGGGAGCACCTGCGACAGCCGCCCGGTTCCTCACCCCAAGGAACAGCGACTCCGGCGGAGACGGTGACTTAGCTCGGCTATTTATAGGGCGCAGCGACGGGCGTGGGGAGAGAGCTGGGGTTTCCCTGCTCGAAGGCGGGCTGCGCTCCCCGGTTCGGCTTTGGGCTAAAGCAGAAGCGCGGTGCGGGCGAGGCTGCGTCCCCGTTTTGTGCGCTCGTGTGCGCAGCCCTCTGCGCTGTGTCCCGTGTTTAGTCCTCGCGGCCGCCCCCTCGGGCCGGGTACCGTCGCTTCCACGCTGTAGACGAGGAGACCGAGGCTCTGGGGAGGCGAAGCACTTTGCACCAAGTCATTGGGTTGTAAGTAGCGGCGCTGGGACTGGAGCCCGTGTTGGCTTCAGAATCCGTGTCTTTGGACCCTGGACCCTCAGGTGGAGGCGGTTCTGCAAGGCCGAAGAGCCCACGGGGCTTTGCCGGATAGCAAGGAGTTCAGGGCTGTTCGCAGAAGGACAAACCAGTGTGCCTTAAGGAAGCCTTTGGAAACACAGAGGTGGCCCCATTGGGTACGGGGACGGAAGGATCCATTAGTTTTCCCAAGACCCCTCCTCAGCCTGCAGGGAAAGGAAGTACATCTGGCCATTTAAAAGGCCTTCATTTTCATAAATGCAAACCTCCCTCGGTTGTCTAACAGAAAATCGTGACCTTGTGTCCAGCTTTTCCCATCAGCCGTAAATTGGGCGAGGCCAGCGTCGTGGGAACGCCACCTGTGCGGTCTCACCCGGGCCGCTGGACTTGCTCTGATGCTCTCCTGTCACCATCTTGAAGTCCTCTTGTTTTTTAACTTTTAAATTGTTTTCGGCCGGAGGGTAGACGCCACACAATGTTGCATTAGTTTCAGGTGTAGGACACAGTGATTCAGCATCGCTGTTCCCTACGCTGTGCCCGCCGCGTGCGTTGCTCCTGTGTCACCATCGGATGCTGTTGCGGGGCCACTCACCATATTCCCTGTGCTGCGCGTTTCATCCCGGTGACTTATTCTCTCCATGACTGGAAGCCGGTGCCTTTCACTCCCCTTCACCCTTTTCGCCCAACTTCCCCTCCCCGTTCTCCTCTGGCAAGCACCAGTTTGTTCTCTGGATTTATGGGTCTGTTTGAAATTCTTGAGAATATCTGAACAAGGGGCCCTGCATTTTCATTTGGTATCAGATCCTGGGGATTGTGTATCTGGTCCTGCATGTTTGCCTTAGCTCATGTCCTTTGGAGAGAACTTACTACTCTTTCTATCGTAGACGTCGATTAAAAGCTCCCGTTCTAAGTGCCAGGCTCCTAATGGGCATTTGGCTCTCAGAGAGCTCCGAATACCCTAGTGGCCCCTAGCTTCTCATTGGACCAGGCCAGATGGGCCAACCCAAATGGCCACAGCTCTTTCCTCCTCGAAATGCAATTCCTAACTGCTCAACAGGTATGAAATTCGAGCAGCCAAAATCACAAGAGTGGCAACCAGAGGACACAATGACAGGGGCAACAGTTTCAACACATCTTTGTCAAGCATCTGTTCTGGACCAGACTTGGTGCTAGAAAATCGTGATGGAGCAGGGAGGAAACAGATTCGGTCTCTTGTCCTGGAATGTAGAGCCTGGTGAGAGAGAGAGGCGGAGATTAATTAAATCACACACACACACACACACACACACACACACACACACACACATTTTTTGAACTGTGATCGAGAAAAGTATAGGGACATAATGAGTGCACACAAATGCAGGGACCGAGTAAGGGTGTGGGCAGAGAATGGTCTTCCAAGGAAGTGAACCCCTCCTCGCTCCCCCCAAGGCCAATGGGCAAGTCCAATCTTGGTGGGCAAGCACATTGTGACAAATACAAGGAATTTTTCATCTTTGGATCTTGTTTGCTTTTTTAAGAATTGAAGGGCAGCTGTATGATATCACTCTGCATTTTCGTAAATGCTTAGCTCTGGTTAATAGTCATTAGCCAATGGTACAAGTTAAATGTTGTCCCCCTGAGGGAAATTGGAAAGAAGCTAGTACGTCCTTGTTCCTCACCCCGCCTCTGCCCTAGTAACAGAATTCCTTGGTCTGAGAAATAGTAGGTTCCTTTCTTAGGAGATTGTGGAATTACCTGTAGTTGCCCAAACGAAGCCAGCCTTTGCTCATGTATTTCTTGCACGTAAATCCCTTTCCATCTTATTTTTCTGGGCACCTAGCTAACTTCTCTTATGCTTCAAAACACATCTCCAAACATTTATTACTCTTGAAAGCTCCTCTCTTGACCCCTTTGGTCTGCTTGAGATTCCCAAAGCAATGCCATACACACATGGCATCCCGTCCCAAGTTATCAATGACTAAGCGTCCTGTCCTCCCCCTGGCCCATGAGCCGCGCTTGGGCAGGGATCTTGTCGTTTTATCTTGTTTCCTCAGTTCCTGGCACAATGTTTGCAAACAAGATGGTGAGAGAAGGAAAGGCTCTTAGGATAGCCCAGGCATTGGTTCCTCTGAGAGCCCTGCACACACTAGATGGAGAAAGAAAGACCCGGGGTCAGAGGCTGCAGTGACATTTTAGCTATGGCTATTCATTTCTACTGTAGGCAGGGGAAGCCTGAGGAAATTCAGGTTGCAAATAATTATCCTAAGTCTTGAGTCTGCAACGGGACCCTGTGATTTTTGCACATTCCCTTCATGGTCCACTTCTCTCTGGTTGCTAGTTAAGTATCAAGCCAGCACAAGTGTGAGGGGTGCAAGAATCTGTCTCCAAACTTGATCTGTGAGCTACCACTCCTGGGTCACTTACACATTTTGTTAATTTGTAAAGAGGGCCAAGCCCTCCTTGTGACGGCCTGCAACCTCTTCCTGCAGTAATGCTGCTGGGCAGAAAAGTGTCTCATGCTTTCGACTTTCTCCCATTGTTCTGATCCAAGTTTGGATACGTGGACAGGACTTTCAAGCTGTGGACTTTGACTTCTTCTAGAGCCATTTGGTAAAAGGCTACTAGCAAGACTATTTACGACCTTTAAAAGCCATGCTTACGAAGGGTACAAACAAGAATAGCAAGGCAAGGAAGAGAGAGGGTGATCGGAATGACCAGGGGATGGGGAACTGACAAGAATAAAGGAGAGAGGGTCTCAGTAAGTTGGTTCTCCTTGTCTCCTGCATCATAGTCATTGTGAATATCTTAGATATGTGAAGGGCATGGGGTTTGGCAATCAAACTGATGATACTAATAATGGCTAACGTGTACTGGGCTTCTTCTATGTCGTAGAAGTTTTCTACATATTATTTCATTTCATCTTTCATGTAATAAAATGGTTACGCTAGGTTCCACAGTGAGTGTGGGAACAAGGACTTGGAATAAGATACATTCTGCTCCTGGGCCAAGTTTGGGCTGCCCTGTTCTGCTGCCCCTTAGGCAAATGGGGAACCCAGATCTGGTGAAGAGGCTGCGGGCCTTCAAGGGAAGAGTCACGCGGACTGCGAGCCAGAAGCATAATGGCAGCATAGGGAGGGTCCTCAAAGAATGAAGAGTTGCCTACTCCGTTCTTAAAAGTGAGTAATAACCACATCTACATCTTGGAGGCGACAGGCAAGAAGTCAAGACAAATGTGTCAGGAGCCACCAACCGCTACCATCCAACCTGTTAAGTGCCCCGGGAAGGCCAGCAGTAGCGTCACCTCCGGCCACCTTGCCTGAGGGAGTTAGTTGCCCGCATGCCAGAGAAACCTAATGCTTTGCCCAAAGTCCTACCGCTAACGCCACCAGCCCCTACTTTGAGCGACTGTTCGTGCCAGACTCGAGTCCTCACAACAACTCCTGATTAGTCTCCCCTCAGCATCAAAGCTAATCATTTAATTTGGAGACTCACATTGTCAGGGCGAATGAGATTCAGTGTCCTGGTCCTTAACCTGTTTTTTGGAGTGCCAATTAATAATAATGCCAGCAATGATAATAGCAGGTTGTATTTGAACAGCACTGTTTGCGTAGAAACGATCTCCCACTGGATGGACCTACAAAAGGCAGCCTCTTAGAGCTGGTTTAGAGATCTGTTCTCTCAAAGGCAAATTGGTGGGCTGCTTCTAGTTGGCTATAGCCTCTGGGAGATTAGAGGGAGACTTGAATCTTTGAACTGAGTGGAAGGGCCATGAGCCTAATGTTCAAACATCCCAACTCCTCCACTGAAAAGCAACAAGATCTTAGACAATTGACTTGATCTGTCTTAGCCTTGGTTGCCTCAAGTCTAAAATGAGATAATGATCCCTGCTTCGTAGAGTTTCTGTAAAGATTAGAGGGTTAAATGCCTGGTCAAAATTAGCCTCATATGATTTCTCATCATCATCATCATCATCATCATGAGTCATATGATTTTGCTCAAAAATGTTCACTCTGGGTTGGGTTTTCTGTCCCTTACAGCCAAATGCATGTACAATGTGAAAACAGTTGCATTTCTATACACTATTAATGAAATAGCAGGAAAAGGAATTATGAAAACGACCCCATTTACATTTGCACCAAAAATAATAAGATGCCTAGGAATAAACTTAACCAAGGAGGTGAAAGACTTGAACTCAGGAAATTGTAAAACACCGGTGTAAGAAATTGAAGATGACACAAACAAATGGAAAGATATCCCATGCTCATGGATTGGAATAACCAATATTGTTACATTGTCCATACTACCCCAAACAATCTACAGATTTAATCAATCTCCATCAAAATACCCACAGCATTTCTAACAGAGCTAGAAAAAAGAATTCTAAAAATGTTATGGCCAAACAAAAGACTCTGAATCATCAAACCAACCTTGAAAAGTAGCAACAAGCTGGAGGTATCCCATTTCTAAAATTGTGAATAGCTCCTAACTAGAAACTTCAGATGCAATAGATACCTACAATTTCTTACAGATTTTAGTCTTTTGATTAATAATTAGCATTTACCTTTATATATCCTCTTCTATGAGTTCAGGGTAATAGTTTAAGAGACAGGAGAACCCCTTCACCCTGGCCTTTTTGTTCTTCAAAATGCCTGTTTTATTCTTCCAGTTTTGGTACTTCTTGCCATTTTCTGCATCTGAGAATCTCTTACCACTGTTCCCCACAGACAGCTCTCTGCTAGTTTTGGACCTTAGAGCTTACCATCTAAAGAATCCAGTTTCTTTATTTTCTTATTTCGTGTCCTTTAGAATCTAAGTTCTGTGAGGTTGAGGACTTCGTGTTTCCTCTTCTTCATCTGTTTTTGGTACTTAGGTGTTCATATAATAGTGCTCAGTTAATATTCATTAAATGAGTGAAAGATAACACGTCAGTCTGGAGAGAAGTTTACGGGTCTGATGAAAAACTCTTTTGTAGAGGGGAAAATTGAAACTCACGTAGGTTGAACACTTGTGCAAAGTCAATTAATATATGGCACAATAAACCAGTGTCTGTCTACTTGCTTACTGCTCCCCAGTGTTCATTGCTTTATTCAGATTTGGAATATATGAATGAACTACCAATGGCACATGTTTCTTTCCTGAGTTTTCAAATTTATTGTGATACCATGCCATTATATGTGATACCATACCATGTGATACCATACCATACCATACTCTTTTCCAAGTCAATACCTTTGTCATTATTCCACCAATATCAAAAAGAATCCCAGGGAAATTAAAAATCTTCCAAAATTCTACCACCTATTGGTAACAACCATTAGCATTTTGGTAAGCCTCATTCTCAAAGCACATGTATATTTGGGTATATTTTAAATTTATGTGTATTTACATAAAAATGATCTCTGGACACGGAGTGGTTTTATAACTTCCTTTCCCTTAATAAAATGTCATAGAGATAGATCTGTTTCAATAACTATAAGTATGCATTATGCTTTTTCAAATGAGTGTGTATCCCATTTGTATAAATGTGCCATTATTTATTTATGAAGGAACGTTTATGATTTTTGCTAGGAACTGTTAGAGGGCAATTAAAAACTGTCCCTCTGGTATTCCTAAACATCAACCTGGCAAGGTAAGTACTATTAGACCCATTTTGCAGATGAGGTCATCGGAAGCCTGAGAGCCTTTTGTGACTTCCCTAATGGGATATGGTTAAGTGCAGAGTAGGGATTCCAGCCCACATCTTCAGACTCTAAACTTCAGGCCAACCGTGACCCTCAGCGAGACTGCTGCTGTATCAGGGGCTTGAGCAACATGATCCGAGAGCACAGGCAGGAGAGGATAAAGCCCACCAGTGGAAAGGACGTTTAGGAAGGTTCCAGTGGGATTTGAAAGGTGACTGTGGTTTTGCTGGAAGGGATCTTAAGCAGAATGTACAGTATCGACACGGGGAGGGAAGAGTGCTCACGCAGGGGTGTTCAGATTTGGTTCTTAGGAAACTACGGTTCCTTTTCTTTGTGGGTAAAATGTACTGATCTCACGTGCACTGCTCCAAAAAAAAAAAAAAAAAAAAAAAAAAAAACAACGGGGAAATGCTGGAGAAATCTTTTGAATAATCATCGTGAATACTCTTACAAACGGCCCGTGGGGAAAGTTGGATCCCAGTCAGCCTGGGAGGAATAGCACTGGTTAGGAACAAAGAGAGGACGAAAGCATCACAGGATTTCTGGAGGGTTGGATGGGTCACAGAGTAAGAAAGAGCCAGCGTCCGGAGTTCTAAGAGACACACGTAGGATCTTCATGCCTGGCCGACACAGAGAGTCGTGGCTCCTGCTGAGGGAGACTTCTACGTGTTCCCCTTGTGGGGCCCTAAAACGCAAACGCACGTGTAACTCGCACACTTACAGCCTTCAGAGGATTATGAATATCCAGGGTGGGCTCCGTTAATCATTTTGTATCCTACACGACATCCCTAGAAGTGAGCGGTAGGAGGGACTCTCAAAACGAAAAACCAGAACTCCAGCAAAAATGGATAATCGTTCCTGCTCCTTATCCCCAAAGCTTTGCACTTGCTTTGAAATATGTTCTAAAACCTTGTAATGTCATGCTGGGGGCAAATGAACCTCGCAAATTCCCTTTACTGTTTTCCAGGGAGGGGTTATATTACTGCTTTGTCCTCCTGCCTTCTGTAACCCTCTGTGTTCCCCCGGTAACTCACTTGGCAGCCATGAGCCATCCGTCAGGCACTTGACAATCGGCTTGGAAAAGATGACTCAGGCCTTAAGCCTTAAATGCCACTCTCTTCCCTCTGCAGCCGAGGGCAACTTACCCATGAAGCCTGCGCTTGGGAAGCGTCCCTATGTTTCATCTGTCTTTACTCTGGCGGAGTCGGCCAGAAAAGTGGGGATTTTGTCTGCTCAGTTAATAAAGGTGACTCGATGCAGGTAATGATGATGCAGGGGTCAGTAATGACGGTGGCCTTACTCGGACAAACCTTTGGAGGTGGTTGTTGACTGGTCCCCTGTTTCCTCCCTGAAATGCAAGGTGCCAGAATGCAGGAGCCTACCAAGCAACGGCCTAGTATTCTGAGGATGCCCGGCCTGGCTGGTGGCTTTGTGCTGTGCGGAATCCTGGAATTCCCAAGAATGCGGTTAGAGCTGCCACGGTAGGCAAAGAGAGAAACACCCAGATTTTAAATGAAACCTGCAGCATTTTACTGTTTGCTTTTCCTCAACCACCTTATCCAGTGAGTCGCCATGACCACCACTTGTGTGGTCATGGGAGGAAGAAGCTTCTTGGCTTAAGGTATTTGAGATCGTGGGGCACCTGGGGGGCTCAGTCACTTGAGCTTCAGACTCTTGATTTTGGCTCAGGTCATGATCCCAGGATCGTGGGATCTAGGCCTACGTCAGGCTCCGTGCTGGGTGTTGAGCCTCCTTGGGGTCCTCTCTCTCTCTCTCTCTCTCTCTCTCCCCCCCACCCCCGCCCTTTCCCCCCTAAAATAAAAAAAAAAAAAAGATATTTGAGATGATTACAAACTAAGGTAGAGGTGTCTAAATAAATGAAGTCCTTACTTGATTTGCTGATTTATTTATTGACAGTGGCTGGCACCTGCTATGTACAAGGCACTTTATTAGGTCCAAGGATGTAGAGAGGTATATGTCTCTTCTCTGACCCAAAGGGAAATTCTGCTTATTGAGGAAGGCAGAACTGATAACCATGAGTATGAAAAGAGAGCAACCAGGGCAGGAAAGAGGCAATTCTATGGAGGAGCTAGGGGAAGATTCACCCAAGGGGAAAACATTATCATTGGGAGGTAAGGAGCAGTTTTCCAGAAGGAGAAGAGGAAGGCCATTCTTGGCCTCTTGCTATGAGCTTGCTTCTCTGCTTATGTTTTCTGTGGCTATTTATTATATTATTGTTACTCTAGGGGAAGTGGAGGGGCCTAGAGATGTCATCATCAATCCTGGCAATTCCCCTTTCTCATTTTAATTTGTCTGATTAATTGTTCCAAATAGAGCCCACTTCATTCTCAAAATTCCCTTCCCTCAATGACACCCACTATCATGGTTTGCACATATATACCTTAGACATGTATGCCTATCTGCGAAATCTGTGGAGTTAATTTATGTGGATAAGTGTTTTAAATCGCATAAAACACATTGCACTATAGCATATTTTGTCTTTCTAACTTATTGCAGGAAAAACAGTTTCATTTTGAAAAGTAACTTAAAAGTGAAGTATGCAAAGATCATTTAAAATGGATGATGACCCGTGCTGTTGAATGTATTTTCTTCCCTTGCTGTCTAGAATTTGATTGTATGAATCTGTCGTAATTTATTTAATCCAGTGTGTGTGTGGATGGACTGTTACGTTGTTTTCATTTCTTCCCAACCACAGATAGGGCTGCTTTGAACCTTGTATATGACTTTTGGTGTGACTGCATAAGCATTGGTTATGGGTTCCATTTGTCTCCTCAACATGGATGCTGCATTATGTTTTATTTTATCACGGTGGCTTTAGTTTCGTTTCCGTGATGGCTAAAAAACTGGAGCCCCTTGTCATACTTGTTTTTCCACGGTACAAAACAAAACAAAACAAAACAAAACACACGCAACCCAGTTCAAATGACCAAGGACTTCTCATCAGGAATCATGGAGGCCAGAGAGAAGTAGCACCTGTTTCGAGTACTGAAAGGAAAGAACCATCAACCCTGAACTCTATGATCGATGAAAATACCCTTCAGAAATGAAGGGGACATCAAGACATTCTTAGATTAGAAAGTACTCAGAGGATATGTTACTAGAAGGTCATCGTAAATAACGGCTGAAGGAAGTTCTCCAAATGGAAAGGTAATGATAAGAAAAGCAAACTGGATGCATGAGAAAAGAAGAAAAACAGAGCAAGCAAAACTTATCAGTAAAGAGAGCAGGCTTTCAATCTCTTCTTGAGTTGTATAAGTTATGTTTGACTGCTAAAGGAAAAACAGTGACAGTTCTAGGGTTCTAAAGGTATGTAGAGAGGATATTTAAGACATATTATGAATGAGGGAAGGTAAAAGGAATGTAAAGAAGGTGAGGTTTTAATATTTCACTCAAACTGTTGTCAAATGACAACACCAGTAGATTGTGCTAAGTCATGTATACATAATGTCATACCTAGAGCAAGTATTAAAAATGCTATACATAGCTAAGATCTGCTTCTTTGGAGCCCAAGTCACTGGAGCCATAAACTTTTAGAAATAATGACTGAATACAAATTTTTATGAACTTCTGGAAGCTGAGGGTAGAACAACTCGAGAGTGAGAAACTCTGGGGACCCTGTCTTGGGGGGGGGACCCACGCTTTCATGGGCTTAACTTTTATGACTCTCACTGGATTCTCACAGTGAAGATCACAGAAAAACCTCCTCATGTTTTGGGCAGAGAGAGGGCAAAATAACCATTTTGCCTTAGGCCCAGGGAACTCTCCATAACAAAGTCAAACGCTCCAGAGAAACTCCAGAAAAACCACTTTTTCAAAACCCTATCTGACCTGGAGGGGAGGACATAAGCACCGTACTCTGGTTGATCAGGTTGTTCCCACAGGGATAGAGGTTAACAATTCTGCAAGGGTTACCCATGCATACTGAAATTGAACCATTATGTTAATGGATAGCAGATGATAGCTGATGGTGGCAGCCGGGGTTCCCACTGTTGGCATGAGATGTACAGATGCGTAAGGGAAGGGACCAGAATGAGCCATATGGCAATGGATTAAAGTTGGAGACATCTGAGCTCATATGTAACTTAATATAGACACAGATGGTTACGTGTGGAGATTAGCAATATATAAATATATTTATATATCTTTTATATATTATATCCATACCTTATGTATACACCTCATATACCTTATCACTTATATTAACAGATACCTTATTAATGTGTGTGTGTGTATACACACACACACACACATGTACATGGGTGGTATGCACACATATTTGTATTTTGCTATTTTAGAAGACCTACAAGAAAGTACGCCCAGTAGCAACAAACACACCAAGTGCCCAGATCTTGGTTTCCAATATCATTTTCATTACAAAAGAGCCATGTATAGAGCACTGACATTGACTGTTGTGTCCTACCCATAAACAGTGATCTAAGCCATGCCATTTCCATCACCAGAAACGCAACAGCAACAGGAAGTCTAGGAGGACCCTGTAGACCAGAGAGGGAACACATCTTGCCCAAGGGCACAGAGCAATTGAGTGGAGGCATTCTAACTGCAGAGTCAAGCGCTCCTATGTTATATCACCTCCGAACTGAGCCCCTGCCAGGATTGAGAATACAAGTGGGGAAAATCAGATATATCCTCATGACTTAAACACCTTATCTTTCATTCACAGGCATAGATAATTAGAGCCTATGGTATAAATTAGTTCAAACAAATTGGAGAAACTGGTGCTACCAATGGAAACATGGCAATGAAAAGCTCCCTCATTAGGAGACTTTGTGGCTGGAAGTTTGATTTTTGTAGCCCTTATGTGTGTTCTTACAAACATTCATGTTTTAGGTTCAGATAGAACTCAGAATGATGCTGTTGCCTGCCAGGAAACTGCCATTCATAAGTGCATCACCGAAGATTCTTTTGATGGTTCTATCCGGAAGGACAATCGTGTTACCTTCAGCAAGGTTTTAATGTTTCAGGATTACTACAATTGAGGGGAGAAGAGAAGGTCAGGGGGACTCCAGGAATCACAGAAGGAACAATTTCAAAACGTAAATAGTATACAGTCATTGCAGCCGGCTTAAGTTGATGCCAATTTCTGACTCCAGTTAGGATACAAACACTTTTGGCTATGAGATGTTACTTGAAGTTACCTGAAAGAAATTACATCTACATTACTGAAAAGGGAACATCATACTCCCCACCCCCCCACCCCCACCTCTCCCATGGGAGATGAATGTGAGGCCATTATGTGCCAAGAAGTCAAAGAAAACAGAAAATTCAGCTGCTCAACTTTGTGGTGCAGAGGCAATGGTTAAAAAAACAGAAAGTTGGATTTAGGGGCAAACCCCCACATAAGCAGAGCACTTCACCAAATAGCATTTCAAAACCTATTGGCCGACATGTGAAACACCCACGTAAACTGAAAAATCAAAGAAATAAAAATTCCCATTGCGTGTCTTTAAAACATGTCACAGGACATTTTATGGTGCTAGCAGTTACAGGGCATGTAGCGTCCCCTAGGGCCACTATGCATAGTCACTATTTCTATGTGCCAGGCACTGTGAGTGCCTTTGAGTGATTTCTTATTTAACACTCTCAGCAACCTCCGAGATGATGACTCGGATTATTTCCACGTTAGAGAGGAGGGAGCCGAGTTTAAAGAGGTGCATGGGGGTGCCCCCGGCGGCTCAGTGGGGTAAGCGGCCACCTCTTGATTTTGGCTCGGGTCGTGATCTCACGGTTCGTGGGTTCAAGACCCACGGCCAGTGGAGAGCCTGCTGGGGATTCTCTCCCTCCCTCTCTCTTGGCCCCTACTCACGCTGTCTCTGCCTCTCTCAAAATAAATTAAAAAAACAAAAACAAAAAAAAAGAGGCGAAGCAATTTATCCAGAGCCCCTGAGCCTATGAATTAGCTTTTCTTCACAACCAACCGCGTCCTAGCTTAGCACTTAGCACCCGTTGCTTCGGTTCGGAAGTTTGTGGGTGAGCAATCGCGGTGGGCTTAGCTGGGTGCTTCCAGTGCTAGCTAGCCTCCTCGGGGTCCCTCGCGCATCCGAGGTCACCTACCAGCCGGGTCTCGCCGTCTCTCAGCCAACAGTGGGCGATCTGGCTGGTCTCGGCGTCCCAGGAGCCCACAGAGGACCAGCTGCGGTGCTCAGGGCTTGTCAGATTGCTGCTTGTGCCCCAAGGCAGGGGGCATGGCGATGCCAGGCGCAAGGGGGTAAAGGGGACGCCCCCTCTTGCCTGGAGGAGCTTCCCGCTGGGAGGCGAGCAAGGGACTTGGGCCGCTTTTGGAAACGCGCGACCTCAGTTAGCAAGTGCCAGAGCCAGGCTCTGAAGGCTGACCCCAAAGCCCCCGTGCCTGATACTGACCGAAAACGGATCCCTTCCTGGTTTCCAAGAACACCGCCCCACTGGGGAGGGACCTCGCCTTCTCTTTATGCGACACCCCCCCTGCTCGGCTCCCGCTCCCTCTGCTGCCCTCTGGCCACCCCTGTTCTGTGCGCCCAGCCACTGGAGCGTTGATCACATCGGAATGAATCACTTGTCACAACACAGTGTTCACTCGCCAGACAAGGCGGGGATTAGGCCTCACTAGTATCTACGGCCCTGATGCTTGGCCCAGTTTCTGGTACCGGCTCGGCACCGAAAACGACTTCCTGTAGAAAGTCATGCTAAGGCACCTGCTGGCAAGCAGCTGTGGCCTCTTCCCGACGTCATAGAACAACTGGCCACACTCGCGGTGGCCGCCTTCAGCTCAACGTGCTCGGATCCTTTGGCAAAGGCGATCGTCAACATTTGATTGTCGGCCCCTCGATTTTAGAGAAGTACTCTGCTTCTTCTTTGATTTTACGTGGCTCCTGTAATGCCAGCGACAGTGAGTGTTTTAGGGAAATGAACATTAGAGGCACCGAACGAGAAAGGCATGAAGAGCCAACTTTGCACTCGGTTCAGTAACATCAAGGATGGATTGGGGGGGGGGGCGGGGGTGCAGCTGAGATTCCCCAGCTTGTCTGTGACTGTTAAGGAGGATGCTCAAAAAGCACCTTAAGAGAAACACGTCCTCGGAAGCCCCTTCCTTCCTTCCTTCCTTCCTTCCTTCCTTCCTTCCTTCCTTCCTTCCTGGAAATAGCGAGGCCACGATGAAATACTGCCCCGAGGGCCCCATGGCTAAATTGAGAACAGTGGCTTTGCTTGTGTTTTCCTTCTTCTCCGTGGCCAGTGTTGGCTCCTCCGGGAGGCCTCCAGGGCCAGTTCGGTGCTCTTCTGTCTGGTTCCCTCTCTCTGGGCCTCACCCCTCGTTTGTCATCGGCTCTGAACGGGCACAACTGTTGTGTTGGTGGTATTTCCGACGTCAGCGTCCCCCAGTGTAGATCTCAACGTTGAGCTTAACTTTCTGTATGTTGTTATTTTTGAATTAAAGCTACTTTAATCGAAGGAACAGATTCAGGCAGGTAGAAATAAAAAAGAATAACGCACGTCTCCGCCACCGTTGGCGAATGCAATCCTTTTCTCTTTTCCATGTGTGGTTCAGCCCCGATCTTCCCCAGCTGCAGTCATCGTGAAGGAAATGATTTTGGTGTAGGTTTTAAAATTTTTCCACTGGTGTTACTTAAAAATATTTCGATCACCTGACTTTTAATTTTTTTTAATGTTGATTTATTTTTGAGAGAGGGAGAGAGGCAGAGGGCGAGCAGGGGAGGGGCAGAGACAGAGGGAGACACAGAATTCAAAGCAGGCTCCAGGCTCCCAGCTGTCAGCACAGAGCCGGATGCGGGGCTCGAACCCACGGACCGCGAGATCATGACCTGAGGGGAAGTCAGAGACTTAACCAACTGAGCCAGCCAGGAGCCCCTATAAATAACACTTTTGAACGCGGACTATGTGCAAAGCCCAATCTCACCATTCTTAACCCAACTAGACCCTCAGGGAAGCCAAGTACCTCACTCAATCTTACAAATCCCATGAAATCATGCGCCTAAAATCCAGTCTGTTTTCCAAACCAGCACCCCTTTCCAGAAGGCCACGATTGTTGCGTTCCAGTTCCTTCCAAGCATATCCTGCCACTGGTGCTGCTGTGTTAATTTTGTTTCAGTTCTTCACTTGGGTGCTTTTAAAGCTGGCTTTGGCCACGTGTCTTGGCCTCTGATCTTGACGGGATCAGCTGGTGTAACCTTGTAGGGACTTATGGTGGCCACTTACCGTCCCAAATCTTCCAGACACGCCTGACCCCAGTGAGACATAAAGCCAAAAATACTTGCCATGGTATGGCACATCTGTTCACTGTCTCAGGTACCCGTTTCCTTTCTGGTCAAATCAGGTCCTTCAGAGAGATACTCTCTGCTATTCTACTCACATCCTTCTGGCGCTATGATTCTATCCCTGTCTCCTGATGCGTTCTCCACCCACAACTAACTACGTTGTTAATTTTCTAGTTGAAATTAAAAAACAAAATTCCTTAAGCGCTATCGCAAAGAATTTCCCGTGTGAGTATCCCATTTTCTTATTAGTCTAACTGCATTAAAATGCTATTGAAATTCTTTAGACGTTTTCTGTGCGGGTGCCCAAATTATGGTATTCATTCACTGAACACATTAATGAAATATTAGCATTGCCAGAATTATAGACACAATGACTAATTCCCAGAGGAAGAGCTGTAAAATAGAATAAGTTCAAAAAGGAGACATTGGGGAGCCTGGGTGGCTCAGTTGGTTGAGATTCTCTTTCTCTTTCCCTCTGCCTCTCTCTTTCTAAAAAACAAAAGCAAAACAAAACCCCAAAAGTAGACATAACCTCTAAAACTAAAACTGAAATGCTGATGAGTATTTGGCCTTGTAATTCCTACTTTACGATCCTTGGAGATTTGTGATTTTCGAAATCATCTTTTGTTTGCAAGAACCCTAAGATCAAGAGAGACTATAATATTCAATTCATCACACAATTTAAGTTTATTAATTGGAAAGAATACACGTGGTATAATTGTGTTATAGGAATAGAATATATTAAAATGACACAGTGTTAAGAACTCTTAATATTGCTAATAAGTAATTGTTTTATGCTTCAACCATGTGTTAGTTTCTGTGTATTGTTTCTAAACTCACTCCCAATCCTGCAATCCAGGTTCTACGAATTCCATTCTAAATTTACAATATTGAAAATTAGTGAGTGACTAATACATTGTTCTCAGACTGATATCAAAGAGAAAGCCAAGTTTTCTTTAGTAACTGGTGTACAGAAAACTACCACTTGCTTAATTAACTAGACATGTTTTACTTACTTGGGTATATTTTTTAAATCTTCCTTCTTCCCTCCCTTCTGTCTTCCCTCCCTCCCTGTCCCTACCTTTCTTTCTTTCTCTTTCTTTCTTTCTCTTTCTTTCTCTCTTTTTCTTTTTCCTTTCTTCTTTCTTTCTTTCTCTTTCTTTCTTTCATTTTTGCACAAATACAACCAAGATATATAACATGAATGGAAATTACAAATATTAATTGTAAACATTCATGTACAAATAAGTGATCCAGCTTAAAAAGAGAATGTTACCAACACCTTCACTGTCTCTCCCTCAACCTCTGGCTTCATGGGGAATTTCCTAGGACCAGTCAGTGGAGAAGGAAAATGGTGGTGGCTCAGTCTATCTGGGCTGCTGTAACAAAATACCAGAGATGGGGTAGCTTTTAAACAACAGAAATTTACTTCTCACGGTTCTGGAGGCTGCTTTTAGAGAGGGCTAGGACCTAATTGACCCAGGGATGCCATCGCAGTGTTTGCGATCTCATGTATTTTCTGTGTTAGAGTTTCAAACTTTTCTAGATAAAAAGAAAAATCCTGAATGTGTTGGGGCAAAAGAATTGACTTGCGTTTGCCTCTCAAAATCCACTTCCTACCACTCTCCTGTGCTTTCCATCCTGCTCTCTGCTCGGGGAGGCTGACCTATATGGAAACCATCAGTGATGTCTCGTCTAGGATTGCCTGATAAAATACAGGGTGGGGGGGGGGGGGAGAGTTAACATTTGAATTTCAGATCAGCAACAAATAAGGACTTAGCATAGGTATGTCCTCTGAAATATTTGGGATATACTTAGGCTAAAAATTTATTTGCGGTTTATCTGAACTTGGAATTTACCCGTGTGTCCTGCATTTTAAAAATTTGCTAAATCTGGCCAGCCTAATTTCATCCCACCTGGCTCCTGGCTGGGTTCCACCACAGGGGAGCTCCAGCAGGAGACTGACGAGAGGTGGGTGAGAGAGTTCAAAATATTTATTTTTCTGCCTCCCTTTGTGCAAGGTGACCTTGGGCTGGCTTTGTTTCTCGCTATCCCTACGAAGCCCTCCAATCGCATTTATCGCTTTGTAAATCGTTTCTTAAATTGACCCTCCTTCAGTCATCCTACTGAAGGGGCACTGACAAGACTGAGGTCAAGGTAGCTCTAAAAAAAGTGATTCCGTTGCAGAGTGAAGGATGAATGGAATTTACTCCTACAACTTCTTACTTAGCGCAAAACCTTGCTTCCTCTTCGGATCTAGTTGAGCCCCTGACGTATTTAGGCCTCGAGGCGAGTCTCCATCCTCACGGAACTTATGATCTAATAAAGATATTTAATGGGAAGGAAACCAACTTTAGTTTGTCACCATTTCAGCCGTTTTATATACTTTCTCTCAAGTCATCCTCCTAAAAGGTAAACAGAGAAGGTGTTCTTAACTCCACAGATGAGGGAAATGGGGCTCAGAGAGACTCATGGGAAATTTTAAGCATCCTTCCGGAAGTCTTCCCGTCGGAGCATGCCAGAACCTTAGTTCTAATGAGGCTCACTCACCAGGCCCAATTCTAGCTGAGATTTGCTGGGCACGTTCTATAAGCCAGGCTTTGTTCTCGGCACTTTACACATATTTACTAAT
This sequence comes from Panthera uncia, assembly GCF_023721935.1. Taxonomy (NCBI): domain Eukaryota; kingdom Metazoa; phylum Chordata; class Mammalia; order Carnivora; family Felidae; genus Panthera; species Panthera uncia. The sequence continues at coordinate 150,955,354 of NC_064810.1, forward strand.
TGGGTCCTCCCTAAATCCCTGTGAGGTAGAAACAAATATTAACACCATTTTAGAGCTAAGGACATTGGGCATTTTCTCAGGTGGTCTCACGGGCAGGAAGTGGTGGGACCAGGGTTTGAGGCCACATCCATCATGCCACGGTGTCACGTTTTGCCCTCAGTGGTGGGTGGCTCTCAATCTTGTGGACCAGCCCCAAGAGACACATGAGATAAGCCAACGCATGTGAACATATGGGCAGGGGGTCTGTGTAGTGCTGGGCAGGGGGGTCTGCTCTTCTGCTGGGCAATCCTGCATCTGGGTGTTGCCAGAGTTTGTCTGAACAGGGGACAGACGTTCTCTGGTTCTGGAGGGAGCGTCACTCGCCGAGGGCCTTACTGCCCACTGGTCCGTCAGAACCGTGCACAGAATGGGCCACTGCCTCCAGCTCTTCCAGAAAGACCTGCCTCTCTAAGCGTATTTCTCAAAAGCTGGCCGCAGCCGGTTTTAGGCCTCTCCTCGACTCCCGAAAGCCACTGAGATACTGAAACTTGGAGTTTTTCTCTGAATCTCAACTGCCCTCAGTCCACCATAGAGAGAGCATTTTCCTTCCTACCGATTCAAGGCAGTCCAATTCAGGATGGCAGTTAGGGAAGAGGGAAGGAGAAGGAGGTAAGAGAGAGAGGCCCAGGAGAATTTTACAGTAAGCGTATCGTTATTTGCGGATAACAGAGCTGTCTACTTGAAAAGCACAAGAGGACTAACTCAGAGACCGTGAAACCTCATTAGAGAGTTCAGTTGGGCACTTGGTTAGAAACTTAAAACAGAAATCGCAATAGCTTTCCTCTTTCCCTGTAATAAGTGAGAAAGATAATGCAAACGGGGCTCTGTTCAAACAGCAGGAATACTTTAAAGGTATATTAAGGAATTTACTTTATTAGAGTACACGGAACTTATTTATATAATGAATGAATGAAATAAAACAATAACAGCAAAAGCCCCCACATGCCTGATACACAAACTACGCCCTTAGCCCGTACCAGCTGAATCGGTAAATAGAGAACAAAATTTGAGATTTTAACACATGGTGAGAGAGACCCTGTCTCTGGATGGTAGGAACGTATTACCAGACGTCGAGGGTCACTAAAAGAATCACCAGTTTTATTTCCAGAACTCTGACACTTGAAATTGGGCCACGCTTCAACTCAGGCCAGTCAATTAACCCTCCCAAGTTTTCGTGTCCTCATCTTTAGAGTTGAAGTCCTTCCATGAAGTTGTCAAACTGGCCAAGTAATAAAATTGTCTCTGAAAGCTCTTTTCACAACGTGATGGGTTGTGTACGCATGCCCTTTGGTAACGGAAGTCAGACCTGGCAGGGTCGGGCCACTGAAAGGGGTCACTGGCACAGGGTCAACAGTGACAGCTTATTATTTACTGATGGCTGGGGCGCTTCCCCACTGCGACTGGGCTCCACAGTGGCAGCGGCCATGCGGCCGGGTTCCAGGCTCAGGCTCTCTGACACTGCTCAGGATGACCTGGATGCGATCTGCCAGTCAATCTGAGGACCGCCTGGAGGGGCTCTGTGCTCTGATGTGAATGCTCTTTCAGCCTTGACAGTGAAAACTGCAGACCACTCTCCAGCTGACCCGTCACCCCCATGCGTTTTAAAAGGGAGTTGTGACCCCACAAAGTTACTGGGTTTGGTAGGAAGCTTCCAGGAGTGTAATTATGTGGGCAGATATTTTTAACCTTAACCTAGGATTAGAAATGGGCAGAAGAGGGGCGCCTGGGTGGCTTAGTCGGTGAGGTGACTGACCTCGGCTCAGGTCACGATCTCACCGCTCGTGGGTTCCAGCCCTGTGTCGGGTTCTGTGTCGAAGGCTCCCTCGGAGCCTGGAGCCTGCTTCGGATTCTGTGTCTCCTTCTCTCTCTGCCCCTCCCCCACTTGTGCTCTGTCTCACTCCGTGTCTCAAAAATAAATACATGTAAAACAGAAAAATTTTAAATTAAAAAAAAATAGGCAGAAGAATTTGATAGCCCCGCGCAGAGGACCCGATTGGAGTCTACCTGACCCCTAAACTGTGCTAGCCCCGCCCCCACCTCCTGTCCTATTTCCAGACCCCAGATTTTGAGATCCCTGTGGTGAGCACCTCCTTAGAGTTCGTTGTGAAAAAGCAGCCACCCCTGAAAAAAAAAAATGGAGCCCATCAAATGCGGGAGTGTTCCAAATTAGTCTCCAAGCTAGGAGCTGATAATGTAAATTGCCTTGGTAGGACCACCTAAAGGGAGCTTTCTTTGGAAAGTCTATTTTTAGCTCAGAGCCGGGGAGCAACAAAGACCCAGCAAAAAAGACTGCTCCTGCTTGACAAATGATGGAATGCACACACCCTGGGGTGGGTTTTCCTTCCCCGCTTCTCCAGCGCCGCACTCACGAGGATTGAGGGGGAGTCCAGGCTGTGTGGCCTCAGTTACTGACGTCATTGTGATCCCAGTTTTTCCTAATTTCAGAGGCAGATGTCTCTACTGCAAGGGATTGGAAAGGAGTGGGAGCTTCTTTGTTGAAGCACCATCTAAACAAGGCACCGGCATCCCCAACGTTCACCCGCACAGCCCCTTTTCATGAGAAGGGAGATGATTCATTTTCAGGAATACGAAATAAATGCTGTGCTGTCTGGTTAACAGTAGGCTTACAACCTATTAGAAATATGTAAGAATTGCCCGCTGGCAGTGGAGTCCCAGACCCTTAGACACTTCCCTTCCTGGTTCTTCTGCCCCTCTCCTTTTGGGAGGCTTATTTTCACTGGCTTTGCAATGAGCATGTGCCAAAGAACAAAGGCAGGAGGGCCTGAAAGTCTCTGCGTCACCTCAGGGAATGTACATGCATTCCAATCAGACTACTTTTTGCCTTAGGTGGGCATAGGCATTGTCCGGGTAAGGCCGTAACCTCTGTAGTACTCAGCCAATGAAGAACCAGGGGAGGGACTTGCCGCTGTAGTACTTAGCCAATGAGGAATCAGGGGAGGGACTTCACGCTAGGAGATAAATTGTCTGCTGTAACTGCCCCCAGTGTGCCTGTCCATCAGACATCGGTTCTTGCCAGAATATTGATTAAAGTCTCGCTTTGCTGCGCTCTGAGTGTCCCTCCTTTGATTGGGTTGATAGACTTATTTCTCACACCTTTCTGTGGCTTCCCCTCGTCTCTCATCAGCAGGCGAAGGACAGCTGCCTTTCTCCTTGACTAGCTGTTTTCTCCATTCCCTTCACCCTTCCCATCACCACCTCCCCTCCCACCTTCTGTCCCCCTAAAAAGAAAAACAGCAAGAAAGAGCCCTGAAGGAAAACAATATGCGACACCATCTCTTGCCTGGATTATTAAAATCATCTCCCAGATGGTTTTCTGTTCTCTTTGGCCTGTTCTTCTGAAAACTGCCAAAGGGGTATTTCCAAAACAAACTGACTGTGAGCCCCTTGCAAGTCTATAAGCTCCTCAAAGGCAGTAATCATCCGTGTGTCCTTGCCTCTGGATCCAGTGCCTGGCACATAGTAGATGCTGAACAAATGTTTGCTTAATTGGAATAGGACTGAGGGTCTGTCATTCATTAACCATGCATGACAAAGCTTTCTCCTCAACCTAAGTGGAGGTCTGCGTGCCACTCCCCCACTCCTCCCCCAGACTGGCCTCAAAGGTAGTCCATAGCACATTTTGTTCTAGAAGCGTTTCCCTGGCAAGGAGTTAAATTGCATAACACGGCTTAAGACAAGAGGAAAGAAGCAAGCTAAAAAGCCTTTGAGTTCTGAGTTTCTGCTAACCTGTGGGAGAGGCACTGCTGAACGACACGTCATCAGATACGTGTCTCAAAGATTGTTCTTTGAAATTGCTGACATTAGACATTTTATGAGAAACAAAACAGCAATGTCAGAAAGTTCAATATAATGTATGCTGAGAGCCACGTGCTGGGCTTGCAAGGCATATAGTGTGGAAATAGGCAGACCCCGTCCCTGCCTTTAGAGACTTTACGTGTCTTTCATATAACATGTGCATTCAGCTTTATGATAGGGAAATATCAGGTGCATAATGGAAGGGGAGAAGGGAGCCTTATGGCAGAACCTGCTGCCTTTTTGCCCACATCTAATTTCTCCTCTTCTTCCTGGGAATACAGCTGGACTACATTTCCCAATCTCCCTTGCAGTTAGGCATGGTCACCTGACAGACATCTTAGCCAATGGAATGTGAGAAGATGTGATGCCTGCCAACTTCGTGTTGGCTCATAAAACTTCCCATCCACACTCCCTATGCTCTTACCCTGGTCTAGCTGACCAGGATGGAAATAATCACGGGGATCTTAGAAGCCACGTGTTGAAGAACTTGGAGACCCCATCAACCTGTGTGCTTGAGTTATCCTGCCTTGAATTACTATGTGAGTGAGACACACACTTCTATGGGTTTGAGGCATTTCGGTGTTGAAGTCCAGTTTTTAGAGCAGCTGGATTTACCCTAAATAGCATAGGAGACTATTTAAGTTTAGGGTCAGGAGAGGGCTGGTGGAAGTGACATTTCAACTGAGGCCTGAAACATGAATTAAGGTTATCTGTGCCATGCCTGAAGGAGATGGTTTTCAGGGTGCAGGACCATGTGTATAAAGGTGCTGAGAAGCCATCTGGGGACATTAAAGCAGCCCAGCAAGGTTGGGAAGCAGGTGGCTTAATAGACACTAGAGAGGAAGGCTGAGGCCAGTTCCTACAGGGTCTTTTAATCACAGGAAGGATCTGGGGTACCAAAAATAGAGGAATAAAAAGAGAAAGAATAATTTGAAAAAAAAAAAAAAAGATAAAACCGTCCCAAATTTATTGAAAAACACTAATCTACCTAGCCAGGAAGCTCACGACACTCCAAGTAGAATACATGTGAAAAAGATACACAAATAAACACATCACAGCAAAAATACTAAATGCCAAGGATGAGGAGAAAATCTGGTAGTAGAGCAGGAGAAAAATGACTCCTGGTTAACAAGGAAACCCAATAAGATTAACATCTGACTTCTCAGCAGAAATCATGGAGGCCAGAAAGCAATGGAATAACAGAAGCAAGGCTGGAGGGAAAAAAAAAAGCTGTCAATCAAGAATCCTGGGGGTGGTGTCACTGAGATGACAACATAGGTTGGTTGTTCCTAACTTCACTCTCCCTCACAAGAAGAACCACTAATGACTACTGAAGAACAAGACCCCGCCGAGAGAATCCTAGAACACGAGGGTGAGAACTTTGGGGGGACACAATCCAGTCCCCAGTCCTAATGTTTTCTCACTTACTGTATGGTCACTAGCATGGTGAAGAGGCTCCCTGCATGCAGTCAGTAGTGTTGTATCCTCCATTTTGCCTCCATCGGACCTCTGCTTCATTTTGTCATACCTAGACTGTTCTTGGCACATCTAACTTTTATGGCCACAAAGATGAAAATATTTTACCCCACCCCCTGTCCGGAGGCACTGGGGGTTGGGACTTCCACATATGAATCTGAGAGGGACACAGTGCAGCCTGTAACGACATCCACGGTGACTTGTGCACGTTCTTTTGAACCCACCAACCCATTTCCTTGAAGTTACTTTTGACTGAGCCACCTTCATTTCTTTGCTTCCTCCAATGAAATATATCCTCATTTTGATCGTCACAGCCCTGTCAACAGAACTTATCTTTTCCATGCTTTTCTAAATTTTTCTCTCTCTACGAAAAGAATTTTATTTATGATTGTTGCTTGTCTGTCCTTACTGTTCCCCAACCCCACCCCTCAGCACTATTTTCCTGTGTAATAATAAAATGATCCATGTTTATGACAGAGCCTGTTAACTGTTAACTCACCCTCTGTCCAAGACAAACACAGCTGGACACTAGTTAGAGTGGTATGGACAGATTTTAATTAGTAATATACTATTACAATAGTGAAAAGAGTGTAGCATGAATGAACTCAATTTTGACTTGTACAGAGGTGATTGGGCACTTTATTTTATTTTTAAGGAGTTTGTTTTTTTAATGTTTACCTATTTATTTTGAGAGAGAGAGCGCGTGCACGAGCAGGGGAGGGGCAGAGAGAGATGGAGAGAGGGAATCCCTAGTAGGTTCTGCACTGTCAGCGCAGAGCCCCACATGGGGCTCGATCTCATGAACTCGTGAGATCACGACCTGAGCCAAAATCAAGAGTAGGATGCCGAACCAACTGAGACACCCAGGTGCCCCCAGTGACTGGGCATTTGAAAGGGAGGAAATGGGGGGGGGGCGGGGAGGGTGAGCAGAAACTCAGTAGAGTCAGGGAAGTGAAAAAATTGTAAAAAGCAGGAAGCAGGGCTTGGTCTGCATGAAACTCATCTGGGTTTGTTAAACTAGTTTTAAGTCAACAGTCCCTCACAGGAGAAAGAGTATTGATGCTTTCAATTTATTTTGAAAAAGCACGAGAAGAGTCCAAGGAGGTTGTTACAGCCTGGATTGTGTCCCTCCCCAATTCCTGTGCCGAAGGTCTAACTTCCAGTGCCTCAGAAGGTACCTGTTTGGAGATGGGGCCTTTGAAGAGGTCATTAAAGGTTAAGCAGGTAATTAGGTGGGTTCTAATCCCATAAAAGAGGAGTATCTTAGCATGCAGAGCACAGAGGAAGCACGGAGAGAAGGGAGTCATCTGCAAGCCCACGAGAGAGGCCCTCAGACAAAAGTAACCTTGCCAACACCTGGATCTTAGACCTCGAGCCTCCAGAACCGTGAGAAAATAAATTTCTGTTGTTTCAGCCACCTGGTCTGTAGAGCTTTGTTCTGGTGGTCCCAGCAAACTAACGCTAGGGGCACGGAAGGTTGCAGTATAGATACATGAGACAGGAAGTACAGGAAAACGTTAGAATCTAGGGGGTGAGCGTACGGATGTTCACTGTAAAATTCTTAGTATGTTTGAGAATTTTTCGTAAAACATTTTTTGGGGGGAAAACTACTGTAGAATTCAGGTGTACCAGTTCATAACATAGTCAATGAACAATATCAGAAATTTGTGACTTAATGCAGTCAGCGTTTACCTCATTTTGAACTATCTTCCTCTCACCTTTTTGGATATCATTATGGATGAATCTCTCCTTCTTCAGATTCAATGTATTCCATCTGACTGTAAGGACCATTTTCCTTTTTTATGACTAAATTGTCACTATTGGACCTCCACGAATCCTCTCTTCTGGCGGGGCTCACGTATCTCTGAACACATCCTACTTCCTTGTAATATGTCTGGGTGGCGTTTTCCTGCCTCAAGCTTCTGGTTTTGTTTTTGTTTTTTTAAATGCACTTGTTTACAAAGATGGCTTTCTTCAAGTAATTTGAACCCTTTGTTTTTGATGCAGGTGACCCCATGATCACAATGATTTGTGCGCCGATGCCAAAGAATGAAACCCAGCTTGGCTGGGAGGGGTTCTTGGTGACCAACTACGGTCCTAGGATTCCTCATTTACTTCCTTACACCGTTCATGCAAAATGAACCTGGCCTGCGTCTTCCTCTCCTTCCCGGCAGGCGGGGGCATCAGAGTCAGGAGTCCCCAGGAGTGGGTTGCAATCAAGAGAAGCCAGGTCCTCAGCCTTTTTGCTAGTTTATTCTTCACCGATAACCTGTTTTGACATGGCCCGAAAAACAGCGGAGTCCTTCATTGTGAGTCACTATGGACAGACTGTTTGAAAGAGTGCTGGGCAGGCTTACAAGGGATCTGAGAGTCTGTTCTGTTCGTTCAGTTTATTCGGGAGCCAGAATGAATTGTCTTTGCTGGTAGAACCTGGCTCAGGCCCCTGTGGGCTTTCGTCTGCCTGGGTCTCCGGCAAAGAGGCATGCTCAATCCTGTTTTCCACAAGGGGCGGGGCTCCGGTTGCTGGGCTGGGCGAACTGTGTCAATGCTGTATCTCCTCTAACTTTTATTCCTCCTAATTCTACTGTTTTACACGACTGAGGTGGTCTCCGACCTCAAAGTAAACCTCAGGGCTGCTGAACTGTATTTTCTCAGGGAAGAATAGTATGTTCTACCAAAAACAGAGGCCCTGCATATTGTAGCAGACGAGCCAGAGGTAACGGTGGGGTATGAGCATAACCAAATGGTACAAGGACTGGTTTCTGTCACACAGCCCTTACCGTGTCATAGCAGATTCTCTCAGCCTGAGCAGACTCCAGGACCTTGGGCCTGGGCATCGCACTTCACCGTGGTACTTACTGAAATGGAGGGCTGCCCGGATGCCCCCTGCTTCCCTCACCCACTTCCCCGTGGTGGTGTTCCTAAGAGCACCCCTCCCCCATCAAACCACCTGTACTTAAATCTCTGTCTCAGGCTGTGTTCCCAGGGAGCCCAACCCACGACAGCCACCCTGTGGGCTCTGAGCAAACGTTCTCCGGGCACACCAGACCGCACGTCTTCGGACGCCCCTACGGAGGCGTGTTGCTCCTGGTCTCCCCACTTGAGACAGGAGACCCAATGGGCCCCAGCCGGCACCCCCACTTACACGAGCGGGGAGTGCAGGAGACTTAACGGGCTATGGGTTAGACCATCGATCAAAAGGAGACGACAACCGGGAGATAAATTCTTCTCGCCTCTCTCATGGTCCATTGTGAGCAACAGGAATCACGTGGTCTTGCTAAAGAGGGGCCTTTGAGCGATGGTTGGGCCCCATGATAAATGGAACCACCTCTGTGACTGTTGCCGCTCTTTCCCTCCATTTCCCTGTTGTGTTTTTAACCGGAGCCACTGTCGACTTAAAAATTACTGTAGATTGCTTAGCGTTGAATTTCAATTTCTTAGCGGCCCTGATATATAGAGAGTAGCTATTTTTTAAAGTTTGTTTATTTAATAATTAATTAATTAATTAATTTATTTAGAGAGCACAAGAGGGGAAGGGGCAGAGAGAGAGGGAGAGAGAGAAATTCCCAAGCAGGCTATCAGCGTGGAGCCTAAACTCACAAACCACGAGATCGTGACCTGAGCAGAATCCAAGAGCCGGACACTTAACCGACTAAGCCACCCAGACGCCCCCCAGAGTAACTATTACAGAAGCTTTCACTATGCCAAATCGTTCAGATTGGAAAGTATCAGAAAACAGAATTGTTATTACTCCACTGTGAGAGAAACACAGCCCGTATTAAAATCAGAAGACTTTGGCAGGGAATGTTTTTATAATAAAACTTTGTGACTTTGACAATATGGACTATGTCCACCAAAAACATGTCGTCAAAGTTGCGAGTACAAGTGGTTATAGCCTATTTCAGTTCTATTTTTACATTCACCTAAAATCTAGATATCCCCCAATACCGTTATGTGTGATTCCCGGTCATTTTGGGTGTATTTCAATTTTTTTTGTTTTTCTTCCTCCCCACCTGTGATGGATAATTTTATGTGTCAACTTGGCTGGGCCACAGTATTGAGATATCTGGTCAAACATTATTTTTCTGTAAATGCCCTTCTATGTATGAGATTAGCATTTAAATCAGCAGGCTTTGAGTAAAGCAGATTACCTTTCATAAGGTGAGTGGGCCTCATCCAGAGAGTTGAAGGCCTTAATAGAAAAAGAATGGCTTTCCCGAGCAAGTAGATATTCTGGTAGTAGGACTACTTTTGGATTTGAACGGAAGTGCTTTCCTGAGTCTCCAGCCTGCTCTCCTACCCTGAAAATTTTGAACTTTGCAAGTCTCGACAAACACATAAGCCAATTGCTTAAAATAAATCTCTATATACATACACCCTGTTGGTTCTGTTTCTCTAGAGAACCATGACTAATATTCTACCAAAGAGCAAACTAATTTAAGGTTAAAAGTCAAACAAATTTTAGGGCATTTCCAATTTTATATTCTGTAGTAACTTTACTTTTAACAGATTAGTGCCCACAAAAATTCACAACAAGCCTAAGACATTTTTCCAACCCAATTTGGAATGTATGAGAGAGAATTTCTTAGTATTAGCTCTCCAAGTTTTTTTACACATATTTCTACACTTGATCTTAGCCAAAAGGCCGAGAAGTGATATTATACACATATTTCTAATACCTTTAAATGTGTTGGTTTCCATGAAAAGATTTTAACATTAAGTCTCCAAATGGAAAACAGTTCAAACTTATATTGTGAGACTTTTGCTTTTTTAAAATCACCTTTTCCTAGAGAAGCCACAGAATCTGAGACCTCAGTATGAGGTTCTAAAACAGGCCAAAAGATGGAAAAAATTCCTCCTAATGTTCAGCTAGGAAAAATATCGTGTTGACAAGCATTGTTCAAACCATAATGCCATTTATTAACGAGTGGTCTGTATACGCTCTTTCCCATCTCTTTTAGCTTTGGTCAAACAAATCTCTTTCCAAAACAAACTTATTCCTGAAATACGGGAAATAATGACTGAAAACATAATTCAGAAAAATACAATGTGATAAATAATGATTTTCTTGTTGATTCCATTGTGCCCACTGTAATTCGGTACAGTTGAGGACTATCAGCCATCCTGGAAATAATAAAACTTAGTTTTCAAAATTCTCGCACATTTAGTCCAAACACTGCAAACTATTTCTCCTGCCAGCTCACACATACGCACTTGTTTCATAAAGAAGTTGTAGGAAAAAAAGTAGGTTAGTAAGAAATAAAAATGGTACATTTTCACTCAAATAAACTGATATTTTTGAAAATCAGTGTTTCTGCTCAATTAGCTACCAACGCCATTGATACAGTTCTTTGATCTCAAGGATTTTTTGATCCTTTGATCCTTTGATCTATACTGTATAACTAACTATACTGTAACTGATTAGTTTCTTAATGTTTTAGGTAAGATGACCTCTCATTAGCACGTTTCCAGTGCGTGTTCATTGCGTCAACTTACACGGTCGCCTCCCCAGAAGGTGCACGCCCTTTGCCGTCTAGTGTAGAAGGTGGTTGCATGGAATTACGTTTGCACATTTCCCTGGGAGCCAACATTCTCCTCCAGGCCACAGCAAGTTCCCTGGTTTTTCTGGTGAGCTGGCCCTTTGTCACTTCTTCCTCTGCCGGTGAAGCCAGGTGCCGTCTCACATGTACTCAGCTCCCCTCTCTCCCGCTGAAGTCCTCGGTCACCGGTTCAGTCTCCATTGCCCCAGGATGTGTTTACGGACGCATCCCCGACCTGCCTTTGAAGCCATGGTTCCTTTTACTATGACGGACTATTTCCATGGCCCCCCCTTCATCTGCTTTAAACGTCCTCCACTCCCTGCAGTACTTGATCGGTCTTTTTTCTTTCTTTCTTTCTTTCTTTCTTTCTTTCTTTCTTTCTTT